>NW_024031439.1:0-23820 GCF_002237135.1 Teleopsis dalmanni
TTTTTTTAAATTTTTAACATTTTTACAAATGCTACCCACTGCGCATTTTGTAATGTCAAGGCAAATATTGCATTGTTTAACTTTTGCAAGGAATGAAGTATAAAAAATGTTCATCAGATCAAAATCACAAATGTTTACAAATTTATTTCATTCCATAGCTTCACTTCCTTTCTCATGTTTCCGCATATTTAGTATATATTTCTTACTCTTCATCCGTTTGCTTACTTCGTTTTTTTTTGTAATATGGCAACCATGGGGTACTTATGTGATTCTTCATGTCAACTAAATGGCAACAGTTTGACATTGGCTGTCCATGGATGCACGAAACACCTGTCGACTGGATATTTCAGGGTCCAGTTTGCGCTGTGCTGATTATAAATTTAATATTTTTGTTAAGGATAATGTGGGTAAGTGTAATTATATTTGTCAAAATATATTTTAAAATATTTTTGTATTTACAAGAGCAGTTATTAGTGTTTTGGGAATGATAAAATTTATTAATTATGTGCAATTTGTAAATTTAATTTTTGATGTTTTTATATGGATATACTCAAAAGACTTTGTGTTTAACAAAATTATAATTAAATGAAAGAAAATTAAAATATAGTGTATTACATACTCTGACTGAATTACAACAAATTTATGTGAAATATTAATTAAGTTATTTGTTAAATAACTTTATTAAGATTACTTGAACTTTATCTACATACATATTATTATAATACTATTTAGACTAATTTGGTTGTCTAAATTTCCTTAATTTCTTAAAAATAAAATTAAGTTAATTTCAAAACTGTTCATACTGCCCCACATTAAGGAAATCGTATGTTTTTTGTTTACAAATCGAATGTTAAAAATTACATGCTCCAAACACCATTTGTATCTGGGAAATTTTAAAAGTTAATTATTATAACTATAAAGGACGGCATTCAGCAGGCCATTTTCCTTAATTTCGTTCTAACCTCAAAACTGAAATTTGTATGGAAAAAATAACTTAATTTCGCTGAAACGAAGATGAAATTAAGATGATTTTTGCGAAATTAAGGTATATCTGAACATAGTATAAGATATTAAAAGGAGATTTATAACTTATAGTCGAAATTCCAAAAGTTAAGATACATGTAGTAATACATAATATATAGAATGTATCTAATAATATTTAGTAAATTATAAATTTCACAATTAAATTTTTTTATAAGTTCTTTTCAAATATAAATTCAGCTTCTAAATTTATCAAATCTCAAATATATATACATCTATATATAGTTATATATAAAGCATATAAAGTAATAAACTTTCGAAATAATTTGATTTCCAACTAAGTGTTATAGAAAAACAAATCTTAAGAAAAGTGTGTCGCTATTGGCGCAGCGACACACTTTCTTCGATCCAGGCACAACCAGGTAGAAGAAATGGTACACTCTTACAAAATACGACAGGTCATATAATTTACTTTATTACCACAACAAAGTATGTCTGATTGAGAAGACAAAATTACGAATGTGCTTGAAAGCAAATGATACCCTATAGACTATAGGTTATAGTCGCATTTTATGTCGCTTTCCAATTTTGATATGGTCATGAGGAGAATTTTAAGGTTGGGGCTTTTATCCTCCTCTGATATTAAAAAATACCTAACAGAAGATGTGTTGAGTATGATGTGATAGGAAGTATTTTAAGACTGGAACTTTTATTTTTTTTATTTATTTTATTTATTTTATTTATTTATTTCCACGTGATATTAATATCACCCAACGGAAGATGTTTTGCTCTTTTTCGAAGGGCTGAATATTTTTTTTTCGATGGGGATCGGTTGTTAGTAAAAGACTAGTTATGACATGAGTGTTACGTTGGGAGTCTATTACCACGTTAATTTTTATATTTTACTGCTACTAATTTTTAAATTCATAGGTATTACTATATTACTAGAAAATTTCACCTTCTTTGCAAGTTTACTAAATTATTCAAAGTTTGAATTTTAATAAACTCTATAAAAAAAAACACATTTACAAACAAAGTATCTAAGTTGTTTTAATTAGCAAAATTTTATGTGAAAATGTGTGCGTGAAATTCAGAAAATCCTTAAAATAAGAAAAAACTGAATCTGGCGCCATTGGAATTTGCATATGGCGCAAATTGTTTCGTTTGTTTTCTTATTGTTATTGTTGTTTTTATGATTTTATGGCATTAATTAGTGTTTCAGCTGAATGCTCTCATAGGAGCAAGTCAGAGCACGTTATAAGAACAAAAGAACTTATTAAGATACTTATAACTGCACTTCTTTAATTAAAAGAAAATTAAAACAACAAGATGTTTACAAAAGGATCGCTTAATAATATTATGTACAAATTAACAAATAACTGCTGAAACCAGGTTTTGATTTGTTGGAAACTTTTACAAAAGTTTTTAAATTTGCTAAAGAGTTCATTTATTAAAGGTAAAATAAAACAAAAAAGTTAATTATAAAAATATTCCCTTTTTGTCGGAAATGAATACAAAATATAAGATAACAAGAGAAGATAAAAATGTGAAAAATTTGACTAAAAAGTTTAGGGATATTAAAAGTAAGTTTGGATATCTAAACTTTTTAAAATATATAATACAAATAAATTTTTATGAAATTTACTTAATATGAATTAAACAATTTTTATAAAAACTTTTTAAAGCTTATTTAATTTTAACTTTAAGAGAAGTGCTTTAAAATGCAAACTAAATTACTAAAAAAACGCCTTAAAAAAATATGCTAAAATGAAGAAAATAATTCTTAATCAGTAACACAAATACAGAGTTTCAGATAAATTACAACTAATAAATAGGGCACTCAATGTACATCAAAATAAATTTGTTTAGAGCAAAATCAAAGTACAAAGTTTAATCTCCTTTAAGAATATTTAGTGTCAAATTCTGTTTTACATATTTCAAGTCAGAAATTTACTTGCTTTCCTTCCATTCCTGGTATGCCAAAATGTTTGTACTTGAATTTGCATATGTCACAGTCTCAATCTGTTTACCAAGCGCCGCTGTCAAATATCAAATTTATCAAAATGCTTAACATATGCTTTAAGCAAAACTGAAGTAAAGAATTTGCATACCAAATACGTTTATTCCTAAAATTATCCTCAAACTTTTCTTATCGAAATCCTTTGCAATAAAACGCAAAGCAATAAACCAGTGAGACAGTTTTAGCGAAACACAGGAGTTTGTAAATAAACGACTGAGCTTACTACATTGTGTATGAAACTAGCAATTTGGAAAGGGTTCCTAAAATAAATAATAAAAAGAGTTAGAGTGAGAATGGAATATCAGAGGCGTGTAACTTATGGTATATAAGGCCTATCATCAAAACTGCAGAATACTTGACGTTTTTTTTGAACAGCCTTCAACGAGAGACTCTTTATGCGATTTTACGTAAAATTGTTCAAGTCCCTATAATTTACTAAAATATTTTGATTAAACCTACAATTTTTTCGGAAACTAATACCATAGGCAGTAATTGTAAATAGAGGGATTTTTGAATAGTCGTGAATCACAACAACAAAATTTTATTTTTTTAATTAAATAATTTTGTGGTTAACTATACAACTGTGTCGAGTATTGCCAGAGACTATCATCAGTAGTCCTTTCGAAAATATTTCTTATATTTAATTAATCGTAAATAATTTTTTAAGACTGCAACTAGTTTCTTTCATCATAATTATCGTTAAATCAAATTTACTAATTGCAAATGTTGAGGTTATTGCAATTAAAGTTATTGAAAAATGTGACGTAAATGAATGTATGGACTGCCTTAAATACACAAGAACTTCTTATTGTTATTGGCATTATTTGCTTTTGTATCATTTGAATACTATATACATTTTACCATACACAGTAAAGCTAAACGTTCAGATATTAAAAAATAACTAATTACAAAGTGTATTTACTTACAAATATATTTATGTTTCGATAAGATATAGTTAAAAAAAATTTTTTTAGAGTAAAATATAATTAAATTTATTATTTAATTCTTTTATTGTGAAACCAAAACTAATGTTTTGTGTTTCCAAGTTAAGTTCTAGTTTATAAGCTCGTTCTAATTTAAAAGCAGGGCTAGTACTTTGGTTAGTGCCACTTAAAAAATAAGAAGTGACAAAAAACTTGGAACTTTAGCATTAAAAGTTTGTGCAGCCTTGGCTTCTTGTGGATAAACACGATTAGTCATCGCTTCTAATTTGACAGGGACGAGTTCTAAGCTTGGCACTTGCAGTCGAAACAAATTATATACGGACTATAAACTAATTAAATAAAATTCGATTATTCCAAAGACCACTGATGAAGAGTACTTGGCAATACTCGAAACAGCGTTGTGTGGTCAGCTAAATTTCAATAAATTAATCAAATTTTTGTTGTTGTTTCTTCATTATTCTTCAAACCCTTTTATCTTAAAAACCCTATAAATCAAGCCAGGTGTCGGCGATTCAATTATGAATAAATTTCACATATTGAAAATTCATAATACTCGTAATACAAGTGTAAAAATGAAAAACATAAGGATAAAATTCATGCATGTTTAAATTTAGCCACCTATTAAACCAATTCAAAAATGGTTACACAGTTCAATCCTAAAAATTAGCTAAATTTTATTAGTTAAAGACGTGCGCTATAAAATCCAGTCTTAATCGGGGAAATTAGTCTAGTGTATCCAGACGCAAATGCATTAAATGAGTAATTACTGTAATAATATACTACCGAAATATTTTTAAAACATTTTTATAGTAGAGACATAAAGTGAGATTTTAATTACTTCAAATACAGGAAATACTTTTCATTTATGACTACTTCACTGGCAAAAATGAAAACTTTTTGACAACAACTTAAAATTTACGACAAAAATTTTGTTACTCATACGGTAAGCACCGTCCCTAAAACGGTTAATTTAAGCATTCGCGTAGGAGTTGTTTTGTTCACTTAAGAAACTTTAAAGAAAATAATTATGGTAATCAGTTCGACATGTTGTTTAATTAATAAGGACATTTGTTATTCTATTTATGTGATTATCTAAATATCGTGTATGGGGGAAAGGTGAGCTAAAATGATTTAAAATTTTGCATTCCAGGTAAACTACAATATATGGATATGTGCGTATTTAGTGACAACTGAAGCCAGTTTGGCATATTGCGTGACAAATTACAATTTTGTCGAGATGAGTAATTTATTCTTAAAGGTTTAGTTAACTTACATAACTGTCAGAATACAAGTATGTACAAAAACAATGTAAATGAGTATCTGTTAGTTTGTAATATTTTTGATACTGACTGATGTCAAAATAATCACTTTTATCAAAAGGTGCAATATCGACATTGCCTGTAGTTCGGCGGCTGAAGTGCAATTGTATTTGCTTTCACTAGATATGCTTTCTAATAGAGTTAGCGATATGCTTTTTGTGTTACACATACGATTATTGTCCTCCCGGGCCACATATCTGTTTCAATGTAATAACTGAGCAGTCAAGCGGAAATGTCAATATTTGCGCGGTTATCACGCAAACACAAGCAGATTATTTATCTTATGTGGGTCGCCATAAAGCATTTTAGCTAGAGTTAAAACATTTAAAGTTAAATTTTAAAAAAAGATGTATACTGAAAAACAAACAAAATTTTGATTTATTTTTATAAATTTTTCAAAATTTTACTTATTGTATATGGGTCATTCTTTCACAAATCGGACACCTTTTTGACCTCATGATCTCCGAATTGGCTGAAATTTTTTAAAAAATTTTTTAATTGTTTCTAAAAGCAATATCACATTGGAAATATTTATTTTTTAAGTAAAATTTATTGATTAATCTGCATAAAAAGGAAAAAAGAAAAATTTATATGACATATTCCTTTTTTTTTTACTAAAAAATCGTGTGTTTGTGTTGGGTGTGATGTGATGGATAAATTAATTTTTAAAAAATACTGCTAACGGTAATATCTACCTGAAATTTTTGAGTTTTATGTAGAATTCTATTACAAATCTAAATCGAAAACAATATCGAAGAATTTTTGTAGTATATTCTTTGAAATTTCATTCAATGGAAATATAGTACGTTTGTGCTTGATATGTTTTGCGGGAGAAAAATATATATTTTAAAATTTTATAAAATAAGGATTTCCTGAAAATTTTTATTTCGCAGTTTAAATTTACAACTAAATTTAAATAAATTTTACACGTTTTGAGAAAAATTTTTTTTATAAATTTAATTGTTAATATTAGTACGTAAATATAAACAATTTTAATTGTTTAAACAATTTCTTAAAAGTTTAATCAAATATCTTTAAAACGCAGTAAATTTCAAGTTCCTACAAATCAGAAATCATGTGGTCATTTTTTGCCAAAATCCGTCCGGTTTTTAAAAAAATGACCCATATGTAATGGAAACCATACTTGTATACCTAATAGTTAACTATTTATTAAACGCTTTAAGCTAAAAAAATTTCGAGACAACTAATTTATTTAATTTTTTTTGCAACAGCTGTTACCATAAAATAATTAGTAATTAATTAATATTTAGCTATTGCCTTAATATCAGATTTATATTAATGAAAATGTACTTGTATATCTTATGCAATACATTAAATCATCTTGACTTACTACATATTTTATTTGCTTATCACATCAAAGTCAACCGCAAAGATAAAAAAAATTTAAGAAATGTTCATATATTTTGGGAACAATTTATTTTTTCCAGCTTACATAATTTACTTTAATTCAATTTTCGCACTCTACACTCCATAAACTAAGGTCTGTTAGGTTTAAGCATTCAATATAAATCTTAATGTTTGAGTACTACTTTTAATTAATTTCTTTTTAAAATCTCTATATACACACTAATAATATGTGAACTCACGTAGCTATATTTTTTTTAATCTTTATATATATATTTACTAGATAACCCGACAAACGTTGTTTTGCCTTATAAATTATTTCTAGTTTCTAGATAAATTCTAGTGTAGACAAAAGGTAACTTACTTATTATAAGTGTAAGTATGTGGTATGTGCATGAAATAGGCATGGAGCGCTATGAACGAAAAGGAAAATAAAAATAATGTGAATAGAGTAACGTTCTTGCAAAGGCACCAAAATCATCCGTACTATTACACAATTCAAAAAATGCAGTGAGTGTAGATTTAGGTGGATTTATACCACGCTGACCGTTTTCAAGATGGACGGCTAACTGAACAGCTGCTGGATCCCGTTCATGAATTAGAAAACCGAAGATACGCCAAACAGCTTTATTGGAGCTGATGTACCGACCAATTTGGTAGAGCGTAATTTCGCCGTTTTTGTTCATTGGAGGAGCATTTACATTAGTATTTTCTACTCTAAACATAGCCATATCACTGCCTTTATGGACATACTTATATATTTGATGCTCTTCACAGAACTGCAAAACTCAATATTAATATGAGCATTGTATGTCTTGCTTAGCAGAGGCGAATACGGCCCCACCCGCCATTGTCCCCATTATCGGGATTTCTTCGACGATATATTGGATATCCGTCGGTATTTGTTATAGTATCATTAGTGAAATCTTTAGAAAAATTTTTAGTACATTTTCCATCTGCCATGCAAGGCGAAGACGACGAAACGAAGTGGATGTAATGCTCGATGTACTTGTTGGCATAGTTACATAAAATATTAAGAAAAAAAGTTTTCTTTTTCAAAAATAAAAAAAAAATTTATGTCAAAAAAATAAAAAAAATTTTGTTAAAGCAATAAGGATATTTTTGCTGGATAGGGACTCCCTAATCACTTTAGCGGAATGAAAAATAGATAGTAGCCGATTCTCAGACCTACTGAATACGCATATAAAATTTGGTAAAAATCGGTAAAGCCGTTTCGGAGGAGTACGGTAACTAACATTTTGACAATGTTAATTTTATATATAAGATATATATATTTATAATAATATTTATTTTATATAATAATATTTATAATATTTATATTTATAATAAACTCAGTGTATTACTTACTTACTGCTGTCCTTTTCTCCAAGATTGAGCATAGAGTCTCAACGATTCCTCTAAATCTTATTCTGTTGCCTGCTTCTCTCGTGATTTGGTTCCAAGAATACTCTGTGTCTTTAATCTCCTGGTCCATGGTTCTTCGCCATGCCTTAGCTGGGGCTCCAGGCCAACGGGTACCTTGTGCATTCCAGCGTAGGGCTTGCTTCGTTATGCAGGATGATGTTTTCCTGAGCGTGTGTTTAAGCCACTTTCATTTTCTTCTTATGAGTTCAGTGGCGAGTGGCACTCCGGCCATTATATTTTCAATATTCTTCTTAAACATTTGTTTATGAATACTTGGATGTGTGATAGATAAATAGAGGCCTAGTTTTTTCACGTTTCACATATGTAATACAAAGTTGATTTGACGTTCCAGCTAAATATACGAAGCTTAGTGTGGGTGCTTATTTGATTAGACTTCCACACATTATTCAGTGTATTATGATGGTCCAATTAAAATAATATTAAGCTTTATTTCATTAATAAAGGCAAGGGCGACATATAAGGCAATTGCTCCGCTCTAAAAGTGTATCCAAAAAACTAGTTCATAAAAAAAGAGGGCACATAGGGTAATGACATATATGCCATAGATCGATGTCGAAGGTATGGATTAGAGTGCAGTCCAGAGTGATAATTTTAATACTCAGAGTGTACTTATAAAAGACAAGTATTAATGCGAAGACTATATTAATTTTATGTAACTGTTTTTTGTACTTTATCAGTGCTATACTTTATAAGTGTAAGAAAAAGTACTCATGAGTACTCTTAAGATACTCGAGTAGTACAAATCCGTGAGTACGTATACGCAACTTAAGTTGATGATTGCCATAGTCTCATAGCGTTTTCGATTGATAAATCTGGGGTAACTTTTTTAATAGAGATTTACTTTAACACTCGAGATTAATATATAATATTCGAGATAATTTTATAACACTCTAGATATTTTGTCAGAGTAGCAAGATTACCCTGAAAAAATGTTGTTGTTGTTTTGTTTAGATAAATAAAAATATTTACTAGATTTTAAACTACGTATAGCTTTTAAATATATTTTTGAGTGACATTTTTTGAGTGGCAAACAAGCAGAGTACAAAAGTATTTTTAAGAGAATGGATCATTCTGTTGAGTAAAGATACTTAAGAACTCATTGCAATTCTCTGGTATATACATGTGTATGTACAGGCAATCTTGAGCTCTGACTAAAAATAAACTCCTGATTTTAATGTAATGACATTGTATTTAGTGAATTATATAGAAAATAATATTATTGAGCAGAACTAGTTTGATTATTTCAATCAATATTTTTTTATTGCTTCTTAGTATATATAACGACAAATCTTTTAAGGTTACACATTGTAAATTAATTTTTTTCCAATTTATTTACAAATTATATTGCACTGACAGGAATTGTTATAATACATTGAATATATTAAAAGCTAAAGCTGCCAGTTTCATGGTTACCCATTTCTAGATATATGTGTGAGTTTCCTTTTTATAATCAACGTTGTTTTTTGGAAATATTCAATTCAATGAAATTTAAATGCTTTTAAGAACTTTAATAACAACACAAAGTATTTACCAAACATAACCTATTTTAAAATTTTATGTAGTTGCGGTACCTTCCCTTAACAAATATTTTAGGTTTCATTAAAAATTTTAACTTGTTTAAATCCGTCAACGTTTTAATAACAGTACAAAGACTAATATACTCTATAACACTACAGAGTTAAGAAGTCTAACTCTTAGTGTCTTCAGTACCCATTCACACTGTAATTAGAAACATATGAATAAAGAGAGACAACTATTTTTACAATATTACTATTTTTGTAATACTGCAGCAATACCAAACACTTTCTGCAATAATACTGGTATACTGCATATGAGCACAATGGAAAAAAATGAGAACATGAGATTTATTTTCGTGTTTCTTTGCGCTAGTAGGTTGTAAGAGAGTGTAAGAGAGCAAACGTATATACAACAGTTAATCAGTTAATGCACATTGACTTGCGTTTTATGGTGATCCTGTGGTCACCATGTATAATTTTAGTTTAAGATAATAAAGCGTATTTTTTTTAGCTTTTTTTTAATAGAAATATTTATACTTTTGAAAAAACAAGTGTAATATTTATTGTAGAAATATATAATAATTAAATACTTACCAGCATAAATATAGACTTCATACAATAAAATGTAGGGTAACTTTAGTGTAGTTGTAACTAAGAAAAATATATTAAATTTTTATACAAGCTTCCTGTAGCAACAAGATAAAGTATACATAAATATTAAGACTCACAAATTGAACATATTCATACATAAATAATGAAGTTCATCATACGCTATGTTGAACCAAAAAGAATATCAAAGAGAAAGGACCATAACGCACAAAATCCCCGCGGTTAAAAACACAAAATGTAAACAAACAAACGAAAAACCAAAAAATCTACAAAATAAGTTCATAATTTAAGAACTTATTTGTTATGAGGTATAAAGTTTTTCGCTAAAGATTTCACTAGATACAAAAGCACTTAAAAGGAAAACAGATACATTGTAAAAAATAGCAATTAAATTTCTTAGCATGCATATTGGTGAACTTTCCATAGAATAATAATTTCTTGAGAAAAAACTTTCATTAGTTGATGAAAGTAATGCTATGAAGTATAAGAGTTAATGATATGATAAAGTAAGAAAAAAAGTATGAAAGTCAGTCACTGAAAACGTTGACTTAATGAAGCATATATTTCAATAACTTTTTACTTCATACATACTTTATAGCTTACATTTCGCTTTATTCAGCACTTTTCATGTATTTTCTTGAGTTTTTATGAAACTGGTAGTTTTAATTTTCTCTGCAGGTGCTCATCACCAAGTTGCGTTCTGCAAATACCGTGGAAACCCGGCAATACCGGAAGGCAGCTAAGGCGCTACTCGTTCTAATACCACTTTTTGGCATTACATATTTGGTTGTTTTGGCTGGTCCCACCGAGGGTGGTGTTATGAGTCATATGTTTGCGATTGTGCGTGCGCTGCTATTAAGTACACAGGTAAATTCAAATAAAAAGCAATATCATAACAATAAATAGTATTGACGCATATTTTTATGGTAAAATTTATTCAATTATGCGAAACGAAATCAATTTTATTAATATTTTTTATTATATTTTTCTTCTTTTTTGTTGTTTTTTTTGTTTACATGCTGACATTCGCAGGGTTTTTCAGTGTCGCTGTTCTATTGCTTTTTGAATTCGGAGGTGCGTACCGCTTTACGGCATCACATTTCAACTTGGCGCGATGAACGGAATATACAACTCAATCAAAGCAGAAGGTGAGTGTAAATAATATGAATTGCAAATCCATAAGTAAATAAAAAGCAAAAATCGGTGGAATTAAAAATTTTTTATTGCCTCGTGTAGGTTTCAAAAAGCCATCCTGTAGTGTAGGGGAATATGTCTTATGAAACGCTTCTGTATAATTCCTAGCAACTTAATTTCAATTTAATTTTCTTTATTCTTAATAATTTTATGCTCTTAAATTCGATTTTTATGCAAATATTTTAAATTTTAATATTGTAAATTTTCTATTATAATGAAAATATGATAAAGGGCGAACATATGTGTAAAAATTTAAGGAAGTATGGCTTCTTTATTAAACGTTTAAAGTAACTTTGTTCTTTAAATAATGCAGAGATTATTTAAACGATTAAAGATTCTTTAATCTTTAATGGTTATTTTGTGAAAAATATTCCGGTGTATCGTCATCATAGATAATATTATTTATTCTTGCATATGGCTTTCATCACCCTTAAAAATTAAAGGATAAACAGCCGTAACATATAAGTAACGGACAGATTTCATAATTAATTAGCCCAATTATTTTTTAATTTTTTAATTGTTACTTAAAAATTATATATTAAATATTTATTAGATTTAACTGTAGGTTCTAAAAACATGAAAAAATTTCTTAAATACAGAAATATATTAATACAATTTGATGATACTATAATTTTTACGTGAGTGCAAATAGTCCTATAATAAAATTTAACATTTTATTATAATCTGTAAATGAAGCTTGAAAAGATTTTACGTTTAACATCACAAATATTTGAAAATATACACTTTTTAAGAGTGTGTATTTTTGAACCGGGACAAGATATTTAAAAACAGACAGTAAAGATACGATTTTTCTAAAAACAACATACGCATTTGTTAAGTACATTTTACGCAATAAAAAACATGTATGCCAATATCAAAGAATAGCCAACTGAAATGATACACAGGCAATCCTCGAAGTACTTAAATTTTATGAAGTAACTAGACTTTCCAACTTTCTAGAGACTTAATTACTAGTTGCTAAACAACTTTATAGGATTTAAGTACTTCTATAAAAAACTGGAGACTCCATTATACTCCAATACTTGTCGCAAACAATCAAATATGGATTTTTTAGGTACCAAGACATAGAATTGTAAGTAAAAAAAATTCGTATAATATAGAAATGTCAGGAAAGTAGCAATAATTTTGCTGATATAGATCTAACACGCTTACGTAGCTTAAAAAAGGGTAATATTTTACTATTTAGTAGAAAACAAGAGAAAAATACAACACTATATCTCATATATCTCCTATTCATTTTATTCTAAACAAAGCATGTTCTAAAGCGCTTATAGGGACCACAATTTGGAATTGTTTGAACTATTCTTACCAACTTACCCATAAGAATTTTTGAGGTAAGTAGGTAATTCCAAAAAAACACCTTACCAACTTTTCAATAATAATTTTCAAGTTAAGTCAGACATTGAAAAACGAACTATTAACTAAATAAACTGAGAAATCTCATTAAAAGAATTTGAAAAAATAAACAGAAGTAGTGAGAACGTTCCAAGTATTGCTGCGTAAATGAAATACTTAATACAAAACAACCCAACCCGTAGTTTAAGATTCAGTAAAATAAGACAAATACTGCTATTTATTCAGAAAGTAGACCTGAGTTAATCACTCAAAACCCATGAAGGGCACAGAATTGATCTAAACATCATACTGTTTTATACTCCCATAATAAAATAATTCATCTATATATATACTTTGTGAGAATATATAGTAACCAAATAATCATAGATTCAAATATCTATCTATATCTAGACAAATTTATTGCTCATGATCAATACTAATTACATGTATAATATCTGATTTGGCCCACTGTGCCGCATAACCGCACAATATAGAAAGAGGCGTAAGCGACTTCAAATTGTTTTATGTAATTCCTAGCTTAAATTTCAACGCCTTTGGAAAAATAAATAAATGATTTAGGTAGACTTCAACTAACATTTCTCAAAACTGATTTTAAAGTTTTAATAATGATTTAGAGTACATTTGGAAATATGTTTTTACAATTTTTGTGGTTTATTTATAAGAAACTTTTGCACTCACTGTGTTGTTAAAAGAAAGTAGCACATAAGTCACAACTATATAAATTTAAGTAATTATTGTTAACCATTGTATGTTTTTTTAATATTTTTAACACTATTGTCTATAATTTTACAATTATTGGTTGTTGTGCAATTAAAAAAGATCAAACATAACTGTCAAAAATCAAAACTCTCCAAATTGATTTTAATGAAGATGCCATATAAACTTTTAATTCAAATTCAAAAATCTTTTTTTCTAAAAATTACCACTAAGTCTCTATAAGTGACAAAACCAGAGTAAACAACTTTAGTTACTTTAAAATTCATACTTCTCTGAAATAAATAACAGCTTAGTGCACAATTTTCATGTTTCAATTTTATCTGTTAATCACTCCTCTACAAATCGTACAATCCCATTAATCTATTTTATCTGTTATTTTCAAAACTTCTACACAATAAAATTTGTTATATACATATATTTAAAGTAATGCAAAATCCAGATCATCAAATACTAATTTGTAAATTCTCTTCAGATATGTCATATTAATGCAAAACCAGGCATCACCTTTTAAATAACAAATTAGCTTAACAGTCGACAACATTTGAGCTTTGACATGTAAACGATTAACCAAATCTGTAAAATAAATTTATGACTATAGAGAGATAAAAACCAAACACTACCTCTTATTGCTGCGTTGCCATATCACATACATTAAATATCAAGCAATACAAAGCCAAACCACATCAACACATTCTCATAATTACTCTGATTATCGTACATAATAATCGAATTAGTTAAATTACCATGAATCAATTTGGCAGCAAAGGACTCATGCTTGAGTTCATTTTAATTGAAAATTTATGTGGCAAGGCAAATTTACCTAAAACATTCCGCATATGACAATGCCAATATACAACACATGTAAATGAATACGAATGCGACTGAAAGGTGGAAAAATGTTTGGTTAAAGTGTGGTCTTGTGACTAAGTTCACCACAGAAGTGCAAACATTTTTAAACCACAATTTTACCAACACATAGAACTCTACATTCAACTTCCTAGATAAACTCATCCAGATGGATGTGTGTCGAAATGTAATAATTGGTAAACTTATGTCTCCATTAGCTGTCATAAAAAATGCATGCATTTATGTGCATGCACTAGACGCTTTAGTGCAGGCATTCATAGGAATCTCTTTAAATTATGCAAACCAAATAATGTCAAATTGTCAAGTTTTATTATTCCAACATATGGTCCGTATATTTTCCCTAGAAGCTGTATATAAATTTAATGTTGTTCAATATGCATAGTGTCATTTGTAGTGCACATATAAAAAAAGTTGTAATGATCAATTTTTGCAGTAAAAATAAAAATTGATCTTACAGCGTTGAGGACCTAGGATAAGTGAATAATTAAAAACACTGAATGTCAAATATTTCATAGATATTACCTCGAATCCTCACGACTGGTTCGCAAACAGGTCTTTTGGTTTGTCGTTCTCACTTTCGTTTGCAATGAATTTTAATTAATATAGAATTTTAATTATTATTTAGGAAAAAAAAGAAACTAGCACTCAAACACATTTATGGAACAAAAGAAAAAAATCAAAACAAAATAACAACGTGAGAAATGTCATTTTTAATTTGTTTTTTTACATTTTCGTTTGATCGCCAAAAATTTGCAGCGGGATATAGAAAGAGCTGAGTGTGCAGCGTAAACATCGCAAAGTGAAGAAAACCAACCAAACATCTGGTGAGGGGAAGTTTGAGTGCATTGACCGCGAAACGGCTAATTGAAAAATCCGTTCTAGGCAGTTATAAAGAAATTAAATAAAAGGAGCAGTCGGAGGAGCTTCCTGTCTCTTTGGTTAGTTTTTTTGAAACGAAATGTATAAAACGAGTGACAGAGTTTTCCTTGGAGGGATTTGATTAAAAAAAATATAGAAATATCCAAGCATAAGTTTTTTTGTTGCGGGCTCGGTTAAATATACTCGAAATAAGTGTTTTGTGCGGTAATTTGAATATTTAACACTGCATATACCAGGTGAAATTAAAAACAAATAATTTAAAAAAAAACTGGGATATTCAGAAGTAATACGAGGAAAAAAAATTAAAATATGTAACAATCCGCATAGAAAGTGGCACAAGGTTAATTTTCATGTGAACTACCACTTAGCGTGGACTCCAATCAAACTAAACTTGCGTTTAAAATTAAAGAAAAAAAGGGAAAAAGATTTGAAAAAAAAGGTAAAATCATAAAAACTAAATAACTAAAGTTTAAAAGAAAGAAATTAACTGGAATGCAAAAATAACTTGAAACATTAATAAAAAAATTAAATAACGTGCTTAATTGGTGACTCCGAACCATGTATTATATTCGTAATAATTTTTTTTAACATCGAAGAAGAAAGTATTTCGAACAACATCTATTAAATACTTTTATCAGTGAGAAACTATATATAGTGTCTTTCCAATAAATAACACAATCAAATTTTAAGAACTGAATTAAAGAAAAAACACACAACGCGACCGCGTCAGCAACATCATCAACGGCAATAACTACTCAGACGCTAGCAGCCGCTACCCCAGCTATAATAACGTCGCTCCTGGCACATAGCACCAGCGGACAAATATTTTCCATTTCTCCTATATCTCTTTATATATTAAAATTATATTATATTATATAGGTTCTTTGCATAACTTATATGTTCATATGTATGAATTGTTAGTTACTTTATTTTTTGTTAACTATATTTTTTTTCTTACTTTTGTTGAAACAATATGTATGAATTGTTAGTCGTTTTATTTTCAATTATATTTTTTTTCTTTTGATGTAACCATAGTAAATTCAAAATAGTAAATAATTTAAGTCCATTTGAGTTTTCTTAAGATATTCTTATTTAGTATTAATAAATAGAAATATATTATATATAAAATTTTGATAAAGTAAAAGTGAAGACAAAATGTTAAACAAGCTAGGTCTAATTGGATTTTTTTTTGAAGATATCTGTATTGTAATAATTAGCGTGGATTATGCAAATTTTAAGATCTATCTTATTAATTATTAGTTGATAGTAGTTAAGTTTTTTTTACTTCGTTTTTTTTGTAAATATTTAAATCAGAGGAAACGTTGAAGATTTTATTTTTTTTTTTGTTATTACAAACATAGACAGGTACAGCAGAGGAGCGGTGACGTCATCTCAACAACTGCGGTGAGTACCTCTTGTTTCGGTTATTTTTTCCTTTATAGTAGTTTTGTTGATATTTAAATATTTACAAAAGGAAATCTTAAAGAAAAAAAATTCCTAAAGTATATTGTTAATGAAATCTTGTTATAGTAGTAAATGGAGGGAAAAATATTTTTTTTTCCTAAATATAAATTAAGTATTTAAATCATAGGTTACTCCTAAGTTCGATAAGTTATATAAATGATAGTTTATTTCATTCATAATGTTTATTCTTAATCTAGCAAGTTCATTTTGTCCTGTTGAATTGTAAATAAAAGGAAAATACTGAACATAGAATTAATTGTAATATTTTTTTTATTATCATAGTCTTGTAGGACTTTCAAAAGATAAAGAAGGTGGAGTGTATAATCTAAACTGTTAGGTTCCACAAATAAATCACAAGTTGCTTCCTAAACAAATTTAGGAAATCTTGCATTAACACCTTGGTATACCCTGAGTATACCCCGGCCTTGGAAAGGGCCAGAAAGGTCTTTACAAGTGGCGCCCGAGCAGGGACCCGTGTTTAGATTAGATTTAGACTAGATTCGATTTCTTTTGTTATTTATATAGTAAACATCCAATATGGTTAAGACAGCGTGGATTGCGGCGGCACGTAGGGAAGATCTGGTAGCGATACTTGAGGAACTCAAGGATGACACGACGGGAACAGTAGAGGAGCTGCGTAGGCGATTACGTGAACTAGTAATGAAGGTAGAGGAACCAGGAACAAAGTATCTTGAAATTGAAGCGAAATATGACCGCGGGAGTTCGCCTAAGCCAATGAATTATGAACCTGAGTCATACAAACCATCCGAAACCAAACCAACTGAAGAGGATTATGGAGACATAGCAAGAATAACCAATCAGGTGCGTAAATGGGCTCTGCATTATGATGGTGAAACACCAGCGTTACCATTTATCGAAAGGTTGGAGGAGCTTGCCGAGGTGTACAATATCTCAAAAGACATTTTACCAAGATTAATGCCAGAGGTACTAATAGGAAGGGCCTTAATATGGTTTCGTAACAATAATCAGAGATGGGTGAGGTGGAGTAAATTCAAGCAAGATTTTTCCGGGTTTTTCTTACCCAGTAACTATTTTGAGGAATTAGAGGATACCATTCGTAATCGACATCAATTGAAAAACGAATCGTTTAAGGACTACGTGTTGGTGTTGCAGGATCTGATGCGACAAGCCGGACACACGAAAGAACAACAACTAAACCGGCTCTATCATAATAGTATGCCTGAATACCAGCTACATATTAAGCGTCGTGAGTTCACGTCATTAGATGATTTAATACAATTGGCGAGCGAGTTTGAAAGACTTAGTAAGTTAACAAGGAATGAGGCCCCAAGTACATCGGGTTGGCCAAATATCGTAGGTAGAGTGCAAGCAGGAAATATCGATGTAAGAACGGCATGTCGACGGTGCGGTATAAGCGGACACTTCGCGCAACGATGTACGAATTCCGTAGTGATTTACTGTTGGGTTTGCGGTAGACGCGGGATCCGCACTAGGGATTGTTGTCGAAGACCGACACCACCATCGGAAAACTTACGGGGTGTTGTTCCACACGGCGGACTGACAACTCCCCTACCACCCGGTCCGCAACAGTAAATAAATTATATACCAGCGGTGATGTCGTCTATGCAGTCATCACATTAGGGGAATGGCCTTCACATGCAACTGTCGATACGGGGGCTATGAGAAGTGTTGTTAGTAGTCAGGTGTTAGGAAATAATCTCGTGAAAGGGTCTAGGATTCACCATGAAGAAACAATCCACTTAGCGGATGGTTCTGTCCGATTAGTTAATCAGCGGCTGGAGTGCGATGTGAGATATGAAAATAAAACTGTCAAAATGTCTTTTCTAGTCATGGAGAACACCAGCGATGACATCATACTGGGTATCGATTTTTTACAAGCCATAGGGGCCACACTAAAGTGCGGTGGTTCAATAACTAAGTTTCAAAATCTAAATGGACGTTGTAGGTCCAGTAAAATTTTACATTTTTCAATAGGTAACGCTACGAAATCAACAGATGAAGAAGCTATTGGAAATACAATCGAGGGAGACCAACCAGAACCGACATGTGAAATATGGGATGATGGTATCTTAAATAATATCACTATTCAGGACGACTATAATAAACAAGTGAATAAGGTGACGAAAGGGGAAAACCAAGGACTTGAGTCAAATGCTGTTCGGAATGAGATCAAAGTTTTTTTGGAACGAGAAGTGGATAAATTCAACGCTTTGGAGGGAGTATGTAATCTGACTCATCATCGTATTTCCATGATTGATGATCAACCCATTAAACAGCGGTACTATCCTCGTAATCCGGCAATGCAAGCTATAATTAATAAAGAGATCGACGAACTACTGGAAAACGAATGCATTGAACCGTCGAAAAGTGCATATAGCGCGCCAATAGTGTTGGTAAAAAAAAAAAATAACAAATGGAGATTATGTGTGGATTATCGTCAACTGAATGCAAAATCGAAACCAGACGCATATCCACTTCCGCGCATAAATCATATACTGGATCGGCTTCGTGAGGCGAAAGTTATAAGTAGCTTGGATTTGAAGAATGGGTATTGGCAGATACCAATGCATCCAGACAGCAAACCATTGACAGCGTTCACTGTGCCGGGACGGGGTCTGTTCCAGTGGAAAGTAATGCCATTTGGGTTACATTCCGCCCCTGCTACGTTTCAGCGCGCATTGGATTCAGTTATTGGACCAGAAAAGGAGCCCTTTGCATTCGCATACTTAGATGATATTATCGTCATAAGTCGCAATCGTGAAGAACATTTCCAACATCTCGGAATTGTGTTCAATCGACTACGAGAAGCCAATTTGAGAATCAATGCAGAGAAATGCGAGTTTTTCAAGTCAACCTTGAAGTACCTTGGACACGTTGTTAGTGATAAAGGTATTCATACCGACCCAGAGAAAGTCTCAGCTGTACAAAATCTGAAACCTCCAACGACTGTGAGGGAATTAAGACGATTTTTGGGAATGACGTCATGGTACCGACGATTTGTGAAAAATTTTTCAACAATCGTTCACCCGCTAACTCAACTCCTCCGGAAGGGAAAACATTTTAAATGGCACACGGAACAGCAAACCGCATTCGAGAACTTAAAGAAGCAGTTGACGGAAGCCCCAGTACTCCAGTGCCCTGATTTTAACAAACCCTTTTGTTTGCAGACAGACGCCAGTGCTTGTGGTCTTGGTGCAATTCTCACGCAACAATTTGAGGACGGAGAAAAGGTGATTGCCTATGCTAGCCGTCGGCTAGATAAAGCCGAATCAAATTACTCCCCTACTGAAAAAGAGTGTTTAGCAATCATTTGGGGTATCCGTAAAATGCGGCCGTATTTAGAAGGATACCGATTCACGGTGATAACGGATCATTTGTCATTAAAATGGTTAAACTCAATCGATAATCCATCTGGTCGAATCGCACGCTGGGCTCTGGAGTTGCAACAGTATAATTTTGAGGTGCAATATCGAAAAGGCAAATACAATGTGGTGGCAGATGCATTATCGCGTCAACCGGAAGAAAGCATAGCCTCAGTTAGAAGGATAAAAACCAGCGACGGCGTGTGTGTTGAACAAGACTGGGTTCATAAGCGAAAAGAGGAGGTTAAATTGTATCCCAAGAAATACGCAGACTACACCATAGAAAATGATCAGCTGTATAGACATATACCCAGCTATGATCAGGACGAGGATAATAAACCATGGAAATTATGTGTGCCAACAGTTCTGAAACAACAGATATTATGGGAGAATCACAACGTACCTGCGGCCGGACATTTCGGAGTAAGGAAAACAAAGCAGAGAGTATCAAAATTGTATTTTTGGCCAGGTATGTTTCGCGATATTAGTAAATATGTGCGAGGTTGCGATTCGTGCCAGAGATTTAAACCGAACCAACAAGCTGCTGCCGGACTCATGCTAACACGATTAGCAGAAGAACCATGGTCTACCATCTGCACGGACTTTGTTGGACCATTGCCAAGGTCCAAACAAGGAAACAGCATGCTTCTGGTCTTTGTGGATAAGTTCACAAAGTGGGTTGAACTGGTACCCCTACGGAAGGCGACCACGATCGCCATTCAAAAGGCCTTCAGAGAACGTATTCTTGCGCGTTTCGGTGTACCAAAAGTCTTATTATCAGATAATGGGACCCAGTTTACCAGTCGGGCTACTAGAACTTTTTTCTTAGATTTGGGTATAAAACAACAATTTACCGCTCCATACGCACCACATGAAAATCCCACAGAGAGGACTAATAGGACCGTTAAGACTCTTATCAGTCAACTCACGGAAGGTGACCATAGGAATTGGGACGTGTATTTGCCAGAAATTACACTAGCGATGAACTCCAGTGTAGCCGAATCCACGGGATTTTCAGCAGCCTTTTTGAATTTCGGGCGAGAACCACGTATGCCTGCTAATCAGTTTGACAAGGTCACTCCAGGTACCGGAGACGTACAAATCACTCCTACGGACAAAGCCCAGAAATTGCAAGAAATCATGGAAGTGGTAAGACAAAATATGCAGTACGCCTCTATCGAACAAGCAAGGCACTACAATCTCCGCCGTAGGGACTGGAAACCACAAATAGGAGATCAAGTCCTGGTAAGGAACCATACTTTGTCTAAAGCGGTTGATCACATTGCCGCGAAACTAAGTCCAAAATTCAGTGGGCCATACAAGGTGAAATGTTTCCAATCGCCAGTAATAGTCATAGTAGAAGACAAGATCACTAAAACCAAGAAAACAGTACACGTCAGTGATATCAAATTGTACTACGATCACGAAGACTTTAATAATGAAGAGTACGAAGGCGATATGGAAAAAATGTGAATACAATATTGGGAATACAATGTCAACCCTCACAACCGGATTTCGTTTTCACTGGAAGTATGGGGGGAATGTAATGATCAATTTTTGCAGTAAAAATAAAAATTGATCTTACAGCGTTGAGGACCTAGGATAAGTGAATAATTAAAAACACTGAATGTCAAATATTTCATAGATATTACCTCGAATCCTCACGACTGGTTCGCAAACAGGTCTTTTGGTTTGTCGGTCTCACTTTCGTTTGCAATGAATTTTAATTATAATAGAATTTTAATTATTATTTAGGAAAAAAAGAAACTAGCACTCAAACAGATTTATGGAACAAAAGAAAAAAATCAAAACAAAATAACAACTTGAGAAATGCAATTTTTAATTTGTTTTTTTACATTTTCGTTTGATCGCCAAAAATTTGCAGCGGGAGATAGAAAAAGCTGAGTGTGCAGCGTAAACATCGCAAAGTGAAGAAAACCAACCAAACATCTGGTGAGGGGAAAGTTTGAGTGCATTGACCGCGAAACGGCTAATTGAAAAATCCGTTCTAGGCAGTTATAAAGAAATTAAATAAAAGGAGCAGTCGGAGGAGCTTCCTGTCTCTTTGGTTAGTTTTTTTTGAAACGAAATGTATAAAACGAGTGACAGAGTTTTCCTTGGAGGGATTTGATTAAAAAAAAAAAAAAAAAATATAGAAATATCCAAGCATAAGTTTTTTTTTGTTGCGGGCTCGGTTAAATATACTCGAAATAAGTGTTTTGTGCAGTAATTTGAATATTTAACACTGCATATACCAGGTGAAATCAAAAACAAATAATTTAAAAAAAAAAAAAAAACTGGGATATTCAAAAGTAATACGAGGAAAAAAATTAAAATATGTAACAATCCGCATAGAAAGTGGCACAAGGTTAATTTTCATGTGAACTACCACTTAGCGTGGACTCCAATCAAACTAAACTTGCGTTTAAAATTAAAGAAAAAAAAAAAGGGAAAAAGATTTGAAAAAAAGGTAAAATCATAAAAACTAAATAACTAAAGTCTAAAAGAAAGAAATTAACTGGAATGCAAAAATAACTTGAAACATTAATAAAAAAAATAAATAACGTGTTTAATTGGTGACTCCGAACCATGTATTATATTCGTAATAATTTTTTTTAACATCGAAGAAGAAAGTATTTCGAACAACATCTATTAAACACTTTTATCAGTGAGAAACTATATATAGTGTCTTTCCAATAAATAACACAATCTAATTTTAAGAACTGAATTAAAGAAAAAAACATACAACGCGACCGCGTCAGCAACATCATCAACGGCAATAACTACTCAGACGCTAGCAGCCGCTACCCCAGCTACAATAACGTCGCTCCTGGCACATAGCACCAGCGTACAAATATTTTCCATTTTTCCTATATCTCTTTATATATTAAAATTATATTATATTATATAGGTTCTTTGCATAACTTATATGTTCATATGTATGAATTGTTAGTTACTTTATTTTTTTTTAACTATATTTTTTTCTTACTTTTGATGAAACAAGATGTATGAATTGTTAGTCGTCTTATTTTCAATTATATTTTTTTTTCTTTTGATGTAACCATGGTAAATTCAAAATAGTAAATAATTTAAGTCCATTTGAGTTTTCTTAAGATATTCTTATTTAGTATTAATAAATAGAAATATATTATATATAAAATTTTGATAAAGTAAATGTGAAGACAAAATGTTAAACAAGCTAGGTCTAATTGGATTTTTTTTTGAAGATATCTGTATTGTAATAATTAGCGTGGATTATGCACATTTTAAGATCTATCTTATTAATTATTAGTTGATAGTAGTTAAGTTTTTTTTTTACTTCGCTTTTTTTTTGTAAATATTTAAATCAGAGGAAACGTTGAAGATTTTTTTTTTGTTATTACAAACATAGACAGGTACAGCAGAGGAGCGGTGACGTCATCTCAACAACTGCGGTGAGTACCTCTTGTTTCGGTTATTTTTCCTTTATAGTAGTTTTGTTGATATTTAAATATTTACAAAAGGAAATCTTAAAAAAAAAATATCCTAAAGTAATATTGTTAATGAAATCTTGTTATAAGTAGTAAATGGAGGGAAAAAATATTTTTTTTTCCTAAATATAAATTAAGTATTTAAATCATAGGTTCTCCTAAGTCGATAGTTATATAAATTGATAGTTTATTTCATTCATAATGTTTATTCCTTAATCTAGTTCAAGTTCATTTTGTCCTGTTTGAATTGTAAATAAAAGAAACATAATGACATAGAATTAATTGT
>NW_024031440.1:0-10462 GCF_002237135.1 Teleopsis dalmanni
ATACAAATCATATTCCAAATTTGAAATTATTATGAACCATAATATTTACTTATTTTTTTAAATCGAAATTTATATTAAATTTAATCAAAAACAAATTTATATATAAAAAAGCAAATTACTTTAATACTCGTCCGAAGTCCTAGAAAATGCAACCATGCGAAGCGTTGTCAGTGCCACCTCAAACAAGCTTTCAATTTGCGGTTTTTACGTATGATTAACATAAATTTTTTTTATGTTTATGTTACGTGTGTACATAAAAAAAATTATAAATAGTAATTAAACATAATTTTGAATAATACCTCATACAAATTTTTATTGTAATTTTTATCATATATAATTGTACCTTATTAAAATGTTTTAAAAACTCTTGTAATATTATATATGTTTTTTATTTTTTAACACAATTGATCTAATAGTTTCTAATATTTAATAATGTATTTCTTAACGAATTTTTATTAGTAATAATATTGCTTCTTTTTAAATGTCGTATGTGTATCGTATGTTTTCACACATATAAATATATCTACTTAAATACTTCATTAATACTACATACATATCAATAACATCAAATAAAGAAATAGAGATTAACTAACGATAGTCTATTGTTATTAACTTGAAAAATATATACCATGTGTATCATTTTTCATACAAAATCCACACTTAATCCAAATAAAAATATGAAAAAAAGATTCTATGAATCTAAGTGTAAACACACTATTATACGATTTTAAGTCTGACAACATTGAACCGAAATCACTAAAGACTGGATTAAATACGCTTTGAGAGCTTTATTTTTTATTTCAATTAAATTAAATAAATACTTTATTAAAAATCCAACCTTTATATACTAAATTAATTTGAACAAATATCGAAAATAAATAACATAAAACAAAAAAAAATTTAAAACAAAATTACATCGAAAATAACCCTTTTTAGATTTTTATATTTTAATAAAATACATTTCTGTTTTGTCTGAAACCAGGCAAATACCTTTAATTCTAAAACGAGAGCACCTACCACTATGTTATCTGATATCGGCAACTGCTCAACAAGTGTCCTTCTGATATTCATAAGGGAAGCTGAATGCTTCTTGTTGATTTATTTTTGAAAACCCAAACTGTTGTACTGTTAGATTTATTATACTATTAGATTTATATTAGAAGAATCTTGTGTCTTTAACTAAAGGGGACTGGAGACTTATAAGTTAATATAGTTTATAAAATAGTAATTCCATTTGGTTAACTTAAATGGTTGTTCAAATAAATTATATTATTAGCTCACTGTATGGGAATGATATTTAAAGAGATTGCAGTTGAACTATTTCTGTTAAGGATGAGGTTAACGTATTGACTTTTTAATTTGTTAATTTTGTTATAAAATTTTGATAATCACTTTTAAATTTGATTCTTTTGAAGTGGTTATTAACACAAAAGATCTTTCATAGTACTAGTGCTCTGCCTCAAGTCTAACATTTCTTTCGTATTATCTTCTTCTAATGTGAAATATTCAGCAAAGACTTTCTGTATTTAGACTGAGGCTAGCATCTTAAACACTGCTTGTTTTCATATTAAACTTGTAACTATTATGCTATAACTGTAACTATAAGGTCTAAGTCTAGATGTTTGAAAAAATAGTACCAATGACAATTTTATTTTGCCAGAACTAATTTATGCTTATACATGTTAACAATATTTTCTTTCTTTTCTACTATAGTATTTAATTATTTATTTATTTTTTATTTATTAATAATGATAGTTTAGTTTATAAAACTAATACTAACATGTATAGATATAGCTCTGCCTACTGAGGCCTTCAGCTATGTGTTATGTTAAATTAATACTAAATGTTTATAATTATACAGCTATAT
Organism: Teleopsis dalmanni; assembly: GCF_002237135.1. Lineage (NCBI taxonomy): Eukaryota > Metazoa > Arthropoda > Insecta > Diptera > Diopsidae > Teleopsis > Teleopsis dalmanni. The sequence continues at coordinate 1,868 of NW_024031440.1, forward strand.
AGGATGTTTATACAATATAATACTATAATACATGATATGTGTTATGATAAATTAATACTAAATGCTTATAATTATACAGCTATATAGGATGTTTATACAATATAATACTATAATACATAAATTTATCCAATGCCATCTTATTTTGATAAATTTTGATAAGTTAGATAGAATAACTAATATATACACTTTCTCTACGTATTTTATGCCATCCTAACTATAACCTTAATACTCGTGTATATATTAATATTATTTTGTGAATGAGTTTATAGTTCCAAATTTCTTAATAATTCAATATAATATAACTCATTTACAGTATACACAGAAGTAATTAATCTTAGTTTTTTTAATTTATAGATTTAATAACATAGAAATGTGAATAATATGTGTGAATGTGTTTTAATCAGCGAACATTATATTTATGCACTAAATCGTTTCTAAATAAAAAATAAGTGAAGAACTTGTGTTACTACGCTCGTCACTTGTGAAGCTTTGACTTACAAATACTTCTATAATCAATTATAAAATAAAATATACTAATGTAAAATTTTTTTACTATTTTCCTAGGCGCAAGTATTGGTAAATAATGCGTTGGAAAATCTAAATATCAACCAAAACCAAAGCTGACACTCATATACAGTTCTAAAACTCGTTCTATACTATATTACCAACTGTATATATTAGAGAAATGTTAAAACGAAAGATAGATATGCGAATTTTTATATTAAGTGCTTTAATTAGCCTAAACCTACATGTAATAAGTGGTGAGTAAATATAAACCATTTTAGCCGTAACTCCACCCATGACAGAGACTTCACATGTAACTAACTGCAAATTCCACAAAATTGTAGCTCAAACAACCTGCAAGAATGGCTTGGGACGTGTACTCTACGAGCGTTTACCTAATCAGCAACTGCAAGGCTATGACGATGATGTTGTACGCGATACAGCACCACCTTTTCGTGTGTTAGAGAAATGTCAAGATCTCTGCCTACGCGATCGTACCGGTACAAATAATTTAGTGCGCACATGTACTAGTTTCGACTTTCAGCCAGGCAGTCGCATTACATCGTTTGGCGGTAATGAGTACGAAGAATCGCTTTGTTACCTAACATCCGAGCAAGCCGGACCTGAGGGTATCGGTAGCTTAATGCTGGTGCCAAACAGTGTACACTTCAATGAAATTTGTTTGACATGTAAGTGAGAATAGCGGCAGGGAATCTAAACTTATATTAAAAAATTCAAAAATAATGATATATTTATTACATTTTACAACAGCCAGTCGTCCTGAAAGAGAATGCCCGAGTCGTCGTTACGTCTTTGAGCGCCATCCACGCAAAAAATTGAAACTGCCCATTTCGGACATAAAAGAGGTTTGCTTATACGCTTACATGCTTGAGTTAAATAGAAAGAGTTTGACATTAAAATTATGTATTGCGTTGATATGTTATATTATGCCAGTGATTTATTGCATTATCTTGTTTCTGTTCTGTGTCTTATTATTATTTCTATCTTTTTTTCCTATTTTTACGAATAACAAATCTGCAGATTACGGCGGCAAATCGTTCAGACTGCGAAGACAAGTGCCTGAACGAGTTCTCGTTTGTATGTCGTTCAGCAAATTTTGACTCTACGATGCGTTCCTGTACGCTAAGCAGGTTCGTACCTTTACATAATATAATTTTAAATTTAATAAATTTTATATACAATATTTAAACTGGTATCTAAGTGTGTTAATCAATAAATTATTCTAATCAAATAAATTTGGTTGGCTGAAAATAGATTCACACGGCGCACGCATCCAGAGTTAATGGAGGACGATGCGAATTCGGATTATTTGGAAAATACTTGTTTAAATGGTAAATTTATACATTTCTTTTATTTATTATAGCAAAAGAAAAAAAGATTTATATAATATGAAAAATCAATAGGCTCACATATAAATGCTATTACTTAATTTACGAGATTGCTTAACTCGTAATAAAAAAATCCGTAAGTTTGATATGTTTAAAGTATTAATTCTTCAGGTCTTTAAATTGATATTGAGTATAAATAAATTTGAATTTCTTTTTTAAATAAATCGCGAGCGGCATAAATATTGAACTACCTATATCTAAAAATCCGAGGTATTTGCAGCGGCTATAAAAAATTTTGAAGCATCCATATTATTCGTTATTGATAACAAATATGTATATTGAAAAACAAAAATTCTTCCAAAATCCACAAAAAAAAAGTTAACTACCCAGGTTACTATATATAAATGTCCATATATGTACTATGAGATAATTCCCCAAGATATCTGGAACTAACTCTAGAAATTTACACTAAAAGTACATAAAAGACGAAAACGTTTACTACGCCCGACTCTCAACGGCAACAAATTTAATATTAAAAACAAAATACAAATATAAACTATTATTTTGCAATGAATATCACACATAGGTCTATGAGTAGACACCATTGATGTATATATTAATAAGAAAGAACTAAAACTTTTTAATAAGATAGATTGGCTTCAAAAATTATTGATCGCCATATTCACGCCACAGAGTAGTTCCATAAACATGAAGGAAAATATCCACATATATGTTACCAATGCCAATATATTAAATCTTTTTTTCAAAATACTGACCTTACTAAACTTAATTATATATTTTCACACTAGAGAGCAGAGGAACTATTTGGTACTAGCTTGAAGCCATTAATCAATATATAAATGTTTTTATATATTTATATAGGATATGTAGATACACACAATTTTAAAAATAATATGATTTCTTTCATGAATATATTCTATATAAAATAAATTCCAATACTAATATAATATTTCTAAAAAATTTCTCATTATATTTGCATTAAAGAAAAGTTAGTAATTGCTAATAGTAGTATCTGAAAATAGACTAAGACACATTCGTGACGCAGTAGATTATGTTAGTAACAGAACAATTTCTTCTGCGTTTCTATAATTTTTTTTGATATAAAACATATAGTCATACCAGCTATTAAAATTTCTCCATTTTCAAGATTATTGTTAAATATAATATTTTCGTAAAGAACTATATATATTCTATATATATATATAGAACTCACAGTCTTTCTTTTCGACTGTTGTGCCTTTGAGTGCTTTAGTCAAATTTCAGCGGATGCTATCTATAAAGTCTTTAAAGTTCTATAAAGTTTTCTACTTTCTATAATATCAAAATACTAACTCAACGAACTGATAAAAAATTTGGGACGTATTTTGGGCTCATGGGAATAACAACTAGTTTACAAATGTTGTGAACTTCTGTTCCATATAAATGAACTGTTGTACATAATTACTTAACTACCTACTTAATCAATATGAATATATCCTTGTTATTCCAATAATCGAAGAAGTTAAGCAATAGTACAATTTTCATGAACTCATAGTTACGAAACTTTGTTTAGTACGAATTAAGTTTTCTTTATGAAAAGATTCTGTGTTACACTGAGAGTATGAAATAATATAAGTATTTAAATACAGATACCTTTCGATTAGTTTACTTAACTTACGATATTATTAAATTATAACTCAAAACTATTATATTAAATCAAACTATGATTTCAAAATTGAATATGCCAATATGCCATTCGTTAAAAAATATCAGTAATTCATTCATATCTTCTTACATTCATATCTGCTGTTCTCACTCTCTTAAAGTAATCAAGTCTATAATTATTCAATTAATCTTGTCACAAAAATTAATATCAATTTTATTCTAGCTGAACGACGATGCGATGGGTTGGCTGTTTTCGTTAAGGAAGAAAACAAGCGTTTGGGCGGACCATTTGAGGTTGACATATTCCACAACATGACTTTGGAGGAGTGTCAAACGATGTGTTTGCGTGCTGAAAAGTAAGTCATCATGTGAAGTATCTGAATATTGATTGCCAGTATTTATTTATTTTATTTCAAAGGTATTTTTGTCGTTCAGTGGAGTTTGATGATCAAACAAAACAGTGCATACTCTCAGAAGAAGATTCAATATCACAGAAGGATGACATAAGTATAAGCTCCAGTCCATCCCATAATTTTTATGATCTTGTTTGTCTTGATAACCGTGAGTAGATGCCATGCATCACTTGTGTGCATTAAATTAGCTGAAATGCTGCATCTAACACCTGCTAAACCAACTTTAAAAAAGCATAAATAAAACCTTTGCAATATTCTGTAAACACATAGCATTTTTTTTTGTTTTTTTTTGCTTAATTTGTAGAACGTGCTACCGATTACCCTGATAACTCAGTCACATCGCATCTGTTTTCGAGCGGGCGTCGACCAGATACTGCTTTTCAACGTTACCGCAATTCCAGACTTGGTGGTGAATTTCATTCTGAGATAACAGGACGTTCACTAAGCGAGTGCTTAGATGAATGCCTAAGGCAAACTAGCTTCCAATGCAGGTTTGTTCGCTAATTGAAAGCTCATTTATCTCTAGAAGATTTAAGTCTATAAATATAAATACGCTAGCACTAAAAATTCTAGGAACCATAATCGAATGATCTTAGCTTGTATTTTTAGTGTTTATAGTCAACGCCTACTACAAAATAAGTCGCATTAACGCGACTTATTTCTTACTGCAGCAATTTAAAGTAACTTTATTTTCTTAATTGGATTATTTTAGATCGGCTGTGTACAGTGATCGCTTTCGTACTTGCCGCTTGAGCCGGTACAATCAAAAGGATGGCATGCGCATTATATATGATGCCGATTACGATTACTACGAGAATTTAATGCGTAAGTGCTCAACTAACTATTTCAGTACAAATTAGTGATAACACTTAATAAATTTGCAGTGAATGTTGTTGGTGGTGGAGATGATGGCCACAGTGGTACTGGTACAAATAATGGCCATCGACCTGGTGACCAAAGTGGAACAAATTGGCGCCCACCAAACAAAGATGATGATCGTTACGGTGGTAATCGCTTTGGGCAAAATAGTGGTGGCAATGACGTCGGGCGACCATATGATCGCTATCCTGAAACAAATCCTAATGATTACGGTAAATACATTTTATTTATAAAATAGAATAGAAAATTAGATTAAAATTATTGTTTAATTGCAAATTATTACACAAATCCCAAACTAATGAAAATATAATTTAAAAATAATTAAGTGACTAGCTTGAATTTATGTACACATACACGCTCTAACGTATATACTAACACTTTAACGAATAACATTATATAGATCGTTATCCTATGGCTGGTGGACCAGGTGGACCAGGTGAGCGATACCCAGGTGATCGATATGGAGGCGATAGAGATCGAGATCGTGGACGTTATCCAACCGGTGGTGGAGGCGTATATGATGATGAACGTTACCCTCCAGATACAGATCGTAATCGTTTTCCTGCAGATCGTGATCGTGACCGCGATCGTGATCGTTATCCAGACAGAGGAGCTGGACGTTATCCAGATGATGAACGTTATCCTCCCCGTGATCGATACGCTGATCGTTATCCCGATAGATTTGGTAGTGATGGTGATCGTAATCGTGATCGTGATCGTGATCGTTATCCAGATCGATACCCAGATCGCTTTCCAGATACTTATGGTGATCGCGATCGGGATCGTGAGCGTTATCCAAATGATGGTAGATATCCGTCGCAAGATCCTTATCGACCATACCGCCCATTAGACCGCTTCCCACCTATAAGGGATAACAGCTTACCAAATGATTTGCCGCATACACGTCCATATCCACCTGGTGAAGATAATTTATATAGACCCTATGGACAAAGTGGTGGTTACCCAGATGATCGTTATGCAAATCGCTATCCATCGCGCTATCCAACTACTCGTGAACCAATTGGTGGTTACAGTGGGCGAGATGCGCCTGATAACATATTTCCTGATAGACGTTTTCGTCCTTCATCATATGATTCAAGAAGGTATCCACTTATACGTGGCGGCTCTGTACGTTATGATGCAGATGGTCGATATCCAACTGATGACATAGTACATAGTGCACACAGACCTGAACCTGATTCAGTAAAGCGTTTTCCACCAGCACCACTTGTGCCACCATTAACATCTAACAAATATCCAACTTCTCCAAATCGATTCCCGGTAGGTAATGATCGTTATCCAATCGACATATACAAATATGGTAATCGATTTGGTGCCAGCGGTGTCGAACGTCCAGGTATGTTAGTAACAAACAGAAAACTAATCAACTACCATGAAAATTAACAGAACGACCATAAAACAGAATGATGCATGTTTAACAAGTTTTTATTTAGGTTATGATCGACCTCCACCCTATTACGATCTAGAATATGAAGATCGTTATGATGACAGATATGGTCGTCCATATGATCGTGAGTATGATGTGCCGATAGGTCGACGTCCAATTGCAAATGGTGGTTATCCACCATTCGAAAGTCCTTTCAACCGTCCATACCATGGTGGAGCCTTACCACCATTAGCAGATGATCGTCCATTACCGGGTGGCATACCACCACCGCCTGGGTCACATTACGGTGGAGGACTTGGCGGGGGTGGTGCACCACGACCGCCAATAACACGTTGTGAAGAGAGTGATAACTTTAAACAAGTTGCAGCAAGGCATAAAATGCGCAGACATTTTGTGCGTCGTGCTTTAACTGTGCCATCTTTGATACAATGTGAACGTGAATGTATTGAAAGTAGAGATTTCGTATGTCGCAGCTTTAATTACAGGTGAGTTGGCTATGCTTACATAGAAAAAATCTATACCATACAATTTTAAAATTGTAAAATCTGCAGAGATGCTGCAGCTTCTGGTTATGACGAACGCGATTCACCCAACTGTGAATTGAGTGACAGAGATTCACGTGAGTTAGATGTACATGATCCAAATTCATTTGATAGCGCCAATTATGATTTTTACGAACGTAGTTTGGGACGAAGTGACGGAGAGTGTATGGATGGTAAGAGCCTAATAATAAAAAAAAATTTGAATAAGTAAATTAAAATATAAATAAAGCAAAATATATTGGCATATATCATTAATAGTAACCCAAACATGCAATGAGGAAGGAATGGAGTTTACAATACGTACACCAGAAGGCTTCATAGGACGTATTTACACCTACGGCTACTATGATAGGTATGAAAATCAGATAAAGTAATTATATTTTCTTTTATATAAAATTTATTTAGATGTTTTTTCCGTGGTAATGGCGGCACAGTAAATGTTTTGCGCATAAGTGGACCACAGGGTTATCCAGACTGTGGAACACAGCGAGTAAGTAGAATTTATGGGCTTTTCTTTGAATATATTAAAATGTAGTTGATTTATTGCCTTTTAGTATGGCGACACCTTAACCAACATTGTTGTTGTACAATTTTCTGATAATGTGCAAACAAGTCGTGATAAACGTTATAACTTAACGTGCGTTTTCCGTGGACCTGGAGAGGCAGTTGTCACATCTGGTTATATTGGGGCAGGGTATGTGAAATGTGCTGTAAAGCAATGCATACAAAGCTTTTTTCTAAACTGTTGCCATAGACCAAACATAGCATAGCTAATATGTTGTTTTTATAATATATGAAGGTAATAGCTAAAAGGATGAGTTTTATAAATATTTTATTAAATAATAATTAATATAAAAGTATAGAGTTTTACTTTAAATAAATAATTAACTTTCAATTAAATAGTAAAGTCTGTAGACTGAAGTCTGTAAGTATTTTTCAAAAAGTTTGTACAAAATTTTGTACGTCTTTTTTAAGTATAAAAAAAATGCAACAAAGTTGCCACATAATTTGTTTATATCTATACAGTCCATATTTGCTTGCATTCTTGACTATTTATTGTGTTTTGAACTATGTTCAGTCTATTGTGCAACAGTCTAGGAAATCCATTCACTCTTATGTATTACATATTGCATACTTTTAGGCTCAATCTAAGTTTATTGTTGAATAAAAGTAAAGTTTATATGTAGTTCAGTCTAGAATTTAGCTTAGAATTCATAAATGGCAACGTAGTTTAGTGTTTAGTAATTTAGTTTCGCTTTTCTATTAACTTTTCTATACCAAAATCTTAATTTTAAGTAGATGCAACTAATCAAAGTAAATTTGTAGTATTTTCAAAAACAAAATGAAATTTCAAACGAATTGCTTGTTTAATCACTCAAATTCGTTTAAATATCATTTCGTTACAATATTCACTTTGTGTTTCTGAAAAAAGTCTTATTAATGATGATAGATCTGGCAGCCCGATACCAATAGAGTATCTGCCCGCCGAAAACACCTTAAGCTCTAAGGTACGTTTGATGATTTTGTACCAAGGCAGACCAACGACAACAATTGCAGTTGGTGACCCACTCACATTCCGTTTGGAAGCACAAGATGGATACAATCATGTGACAGATATTTTCGCAACAAATGTCGTAGCTAGAGATCCATATTCAGGACGTAGCATACAGCTCATCGATCGCTTCGGGTAAGTACAATTGATCACAACAAAAAAGTTATAAAAAAAGCAATGAAACATAAAACATGTATTCAGTTGTCCGGTGGACCCTTATGTATTTCCTGAATTGGACAAATTGCGTGATGGCGATACGTTAGAGGCACGTTTCAATGCTTTT
>NW_024031440.1:15461-23704 GCF_002237135.1 Teleopsis dalmanni
CGAGCGTATCATACCTCCAGGCTAAAGAACCAAAGGACAACCAATCAGTGATTTGTAACTGCAATGATATTTGGAGAATCAGTTGGAGCATCAATAATCACTTTCACTGTCCCAATTACTGCAATTTTGCTTTTTGATGTAGATATATGTAGATATATTTACTTTACTACACTCTACTTTTTCAATATATTATTTAACTTCTATTTTATATTCAATTTAGTAAATACTTAGTTTATTATAGCTTTTTCTCAGTGAATTGGTAACTCTGCTACAATTACCATCATCAATTGGCGTTACCTACATCATAGCTTCTTCATATATCATAATAGATAGATCAATCTGCACCGTAATCAAAAAGTATCAAATGAGTTTTTGTAAGCTTAACGATATTTCTTCATTCGACGAACCTGTTTGTTAAAACTCTTAAAATATCGACACAAAAAGTAAGAAATATCAGAGTGCTTGAAATAATTCTTGGACATTGAAGTCGTTATAGACTATTAAACTGTTCAACTACAATACTTAAGTCTTTCTAATATTCGTATTTTTCATTCATACATAATTACGAGTACGTCATAGATTCATTGATTCTCATTATATACATATCATATATATCTATGTATATATTTTACTTATGTAGAGTTAAGTTTGAGTTCCTATACGTTCTGTGTTAAAGTATTCACATTTTTTCATTTCTATAAGTGATTTAATCAATCCTTTTTATGAAATTATACTTTTATATGTTCTGCGATGGCATAAATCAGTCATTAAGGAATTATTTTTAGTAGAAAACTCAATGAATATACCGAACCGTCGCAATAATTTGATCTTAACCTTAATCAGTCCACAAAATGTTTGTGGATGATTGGAACAAGTATTGATATTGTTGTATTGCACCCCCCTTGAAGACTTTAAAATAAATTTTGATTGAATGATGATTTCTTTGAATGATAATTTAATTATTTCAAATACATTTTGGATATAAACTATCATCTTACATGTAATCAAAATTATAAATCGTCGGAACGATAAAATTGCTGAATGCTATTTCTAACGTTCATATTCCTTTTCGATGGCAAGTAGAACAATTCGGTTCATACCCTTTATGTGGTCATTGTCTTTAATTGTTCTTTGATAATAAACAATATCATAGTCGATTAATCAAAGCAAAGCAGTGAATCCAAATTCCACACTTTGAATTTTATCGTCAATGCCAATTAAAATTTTTGCCAATCATTGTCAATACATTGAGACATTCCGGCGATAACACTTAACACTTTATAGTAAGTTTTTCATTCATAAAAATGCCAAAATTTTTAGCTCAGATAAGAATTCATGAATGAATCCGAACCTACGCGCTTTGGCAATACAATTTTATGTTAAGATAACGACTGTCCTCTACAATCTTCCATCTGGTGTAGATAGTATGAACCGAACTGAAGATACTAATTATCAAGTTATCATTTACGTCATAGCTTATAGAAATCCAAAGGTATATTCTTATTCAAAATTCAACTTCCGTTAGATTAAATCCAATCACATGGGTACAATCCGGTAACTGCGCTCAGAAGTATGCAGAAGTATTTTTATTTTCTTATTATAGCAAATATTGAAATATTAAAGAAAAACTAGAAAAATATTTGAATCGAATTTATTTTATTGAAATCTCAGAGTTTAGTACATTTAATAGGAAATTCCAGTGTATGACTTTATCCAATTCAAGTAACTGGTTAAACGTGTGAATGCAACTGGATAACCCAATTCGCAACCTTTCTCCGCACCGAAAGATGTTAAGCCAATTTGTACTTTAGAAGAAGCCAAAACCAATGGACCGCCAGAATCTCCTTGGCAGGTAGATACCTTATTTGGTGTGGAACAGCAGATCTTTGAGGCGACAACACTAGCAGTGCCATAAGTAGCAGCACATTTTGTGTTGCTTATAACAACAAGGTCAGCCCATTGCAAATTAGTGGTGACTGTGGTAACCGCATCACTGGTACGTCCCCAACCGGAAGCAATAACGTTATCACCACTATATGTAGAATAGGTGCTAGCAATGGAAGGCAATTTCACTACTTGAATTTTACTGGAATAGGTAACTGATGGAATTTTAATCAAAGAAATATCATCGACTATGGTTTTGGAGTTGTAGCCAGTATGCACAATAATATCACTAGCATCTACATTGTAGCTTACTTCGGGAGAGGTACGTACAGTGGCACCCAAGTATACTGTTACAGATTTGGCGCTAGAAGTGAAATGAAATTTTGTCATAATACAATAAATTTATAATAAATTAATCAACTTCTTACCTAATAGTGCAATGAGCAGCAGTCAAAACCCAATTCTTGCCTATTAGTGAGCCACCACACCATGATGAAGACAATGCACTCTTCTTAATAGACAAACCAACTTGGTAGGGAAATTGTCCTGTTGTTGCAGTTTTACCGTTGGTAATTCGTCCATCAGGTCCATCAAGTACAGGCACTTCCACATCAAGGTGATGAATTTCATTTGATCTAAGATCAAATGCTGTGGCAGTGGCCAAAGCCAATACGAAAACTGCTAAGAATTTCATTGTTAACGACTGTTATTAAATACAGTACTGTCATTTGCTCTCTTTCGAGGCACCTTTTATACGGCCGAAGGTACTATGTACTTCTTGGCTATCTAGTCAGGTGTGCCGTGTGCATTTAACCTATGTTAAGCTGCTGTTATGTATACATGAGGAAATACTTATGTGTACTTCGCTTCATATAAATTGTAACACACACTTATTTACTTTGAGTCTCTTTCGCAGTGCGCCGAATGATATCTCACCAATAAAAAATGAAAGCAAATCTGTTTCCGGTCAAAAAGCAAGAAATTTTTATCAATCAGTGAACAACCGTCAGATTAATAACTTTTGTTTCACTTGCTTTTGGGGAAGCAAGTGCAATTAAAATTTAGTTCAGTTTTCGATTTCATTTGAGTTTGTTCACTTCCAAGAGTAACGGGTCCAATCAAATGTGTGAGACAGAAAAATGAAACCCATTGGAATACCAAGTCAGAAAAGAAGGACTTTGATGATATCTAAAAAGTATGTGAGTTTATATTATATCTTATAATTATATTACTTATTATTTCAAAATTTTCGTGATTTTAAAACAAATTATTCAAAAATAGTCTGAGTTTAAATAATGAGAACTTTAATATATTAATTATTAACTGAATGTATTGATTTTACTTGCTGGAATATTATTGTAATTATAATTATGAGACCGGAAATGACCGCAACTTATAATGGTCTAAAGCTCCTTTACCTGTAATGGTAGACAACTATTTTTATTATAACTTAAACTTATTTTAATATTACAAAATGTATATCGAATGAATTTTTTATTCTTTTACAAGATCTTCACTTCGCTAATCCTTATAAATAAAAGTCCACTTTCTTCTTATTATTAAGTATAGTATAGTGATATTTAGAGTATATAGAACAGACTAAAAAAATACCTTTTCCATGATCTGCCTTGAAGTAATACCAACCAGTACATTTGTTTGTTTCTTGAACAGTCGCTGTGATCAAACTGATTCCTTGTTATGGATTTTTTTCTTGGCATTAGGTAAAAAACATCGAAATCTGTAAGTGTGAGATTTGAATCCACCAAAACTTCTTCTTAAGAATAAGTTTTTAACGACAGTCATCGGACTGCAAACGACTTCCGACTGAAATAATATTTTAGTAAAAGAGAATGAAAGATAAGAAGTTTAGTATTTAAGTTTCCAAATATATCTCGCTTAAAAGTAAGAACGTAGTTCACATTAGTTATAATAATGAGTATTAAACAAGGATTAAGACTCTCTATTAGTCTTAATAAATTGTTATATATAATTTGCTATAGCACCTATAAAAGTGTGAAAAGTGATTGATTCCTAATAGATTCATATTCTTAGCTATTGATATAACATCATTTCTTTAAATATATACTCTTTTATTATTAATCCTTATTAATATATATTTGAGATACATACACATAATCATTTAGATTTATTGAATAAAACCAATCAGTATTATATCAATTTAAGTTTATTGAAATTTTCTTTATATGAACAAATATTATTCACATAATTTACAATGAAATTAGTTATAAAACAAAAATATTTGTAGTAAAATTTTAATATATGTTGTGTGGATATCATTTGGGATATGATGGTGTCGAAACTTTGATTAAATTTAAGTGTTTTAACTTATTTTCTTTTTTCCCTCGGCGTTTCATTGGGTTTTTTCCAACATCTTCAAAAGTATCTAAAAGATTTTTTTATTATTTAATAATTATAATTTTTTTTAATGATGTATTAAATTGACCTTATAAACAAATAAATAGCAACAACAATAATTACTTTTAATATATAAGAAATCTATTACTTCAAAAAATTTAACATATTCCATATTCATTTTGAATCAAAGGAGTTATTACCTTCATTAAATTATTACTACGAAACAATTGCACTGCATATTTTTAGGAACTCACATAAACAATTCACAATAGAACACTAAGTAATTTTGAATTGCCTTAGAATTGCATTAGTTAAAAATAAACTATCAAATTTAAAAATATTAACAATATATAAATAAGAATAATATATTTTTGAAGTTTTATTTTCTAATTATTTATTTGCTTATTTATTTAAATACAGTAAAACCCCTCGAATCCGGATCCATTAAAGTTAAGTCCGAATTAATGAGACATTCGGATTGAAGGAGTCATATTTAAAATGCAATGTATTTTATATATTGTATATAACATATACTTATGTTATATATTTGTATATGCTTATTTGAATACCAAAAACTGAACAAAAACTTAATAATAATCAATTGCTCATTAAATTATTTGAATTGACGAATCTATGGTCGATTCGGACTACAAGGCACGTAATGCATGTTTTGCTTCATCTACGTATTTTTAAATAATGAAGGAATTCAAAGTTGTATTAATTGTTTTCAGACCATTTTCGTCGGTTCGTGGATTATGTTTTTAACGAACGTGGTATGGTCATGCATAATATAGTATCTATATATCTTAATCCTATGTTAAATTAAGACCAAGATGTGTGATAATACACGGCACCCTTCTCGAGATGAACCTGTTCTTCATGTTGGTAATCTATAATGTACCAATATAATGGATCTAAAGAGGAAACTTGATAAAAACCCGTTATCTCCATTGTTATTCAACCCGAGATTAATAGTACTACCTTACTATCTTCTAACGGAGGTTTCTGGATAACTGGCGCACTCCGGTTATATTATACAATCCTTCTATAGTCTCTGCCCGGATCGACTTTCCTTTCTTCACAACTTTCCTCATGTATACATAAAATTGCATAGGATAACCAAGCTCCTGATATCTCTAAGAAGCGACAGCAGTTATTAGATGAGTCAGCTTTGAGACCAAATGCTAAAAAGGTAACGCCACCACAACATGTCCTTTAGCAACATGCTGATGGGTTCCATAATTATAGTGGTCATTGATAAAAATGACCCGGTTGACACAATTACACCTGAGGAGTGGAATATGATTGAACTTAAGCTCATGGATGTGTACATTGACGTCCTAAAGACTTTCTTGGAAAGGATCATACCTGTCGCGATAGTGAATTGTTTTACGGCCATGTGAAGCTAATCGCTGCGCAGATAAGCGTTTTGTTGATCTCTATCGCAATCTCCAGAATTGGTGAGGTGTGGACAGGTACCCAACTCAATAAATTACTAAGAAACAAATTCTTCGCGAGCCTAGAGCGGTTTCCTGAATTGTCCTATCTTCTACGGACTATGAAGTTTGTTCGATTGGGAAACCATGAGGTTAGGACAGCAACGTGAAAGAAAACGAAGATAAAAGAAGCAAGAGTTAAATATTGGTTAGTCAGTTTTATGATTGACTAGTTTTATGATCCTTGGCTACTTTGGCGATTTCTTGAGGTGTCTTAAACTACGGTTTTTCATCCATCACGATGAAGGAACTAATGTAATGACTCAATAAAGGATAGCGCTCTAGAGCTATTACTTTCTTATTGTACACTTTTTTATATGTCTACTAAGTATATCCGAACTGATGTGATGCGTTTATTTTCATAACCAGTGATTGAGCCAAATTTAAAAAAAATTCTCACTTTATATAATTGGTCAAATCAAATAAAGGTTATTGTGTTGAAATACAAAATACAGTCTATTCCAATATTTTTGATAAAATTTGTCAAAAAACCGAAAAACTGCTTTCCATAAGTTTTCAAAAGCATTGATTAGAGGAGCACAACTGAATGGACCATATTTTCATTGTAAAATAATACTTTAGCCACATTGTAAGGATGAAAGTTTATACGAACTTCCAACCTAAATAAAATCAACATAAATATTTAACACTTAGCAACAACATAATACACTTTTTACGAAGACACAACACTTCTTCTATCTAATACATCACATAGGCACGAAAATGTGGTTAATATCTGAAATTAAATAGATTAATTAAAATTTAATATATTATTATAAACAACTAACCGAAAACCCACCGACCCACCCTTGTAGGTACACAACTGCAATACAATACTTATAGTAGTCTGAAATTATATGAAAATAAATTTATAATAAATAGAGAAATATATTTCTATGAAATAATACTACACCACGCTTCTTTATTTTTCACAATAAATTTATTTATATTTAAATTTGTTATAATTTATGGTTATAAATAAAGACTATTGCTGACTCTAAATCAAAAACGCATTTCACAAATTCAAAACAAATCATCACAAAACGTCAAAGCCAGAAACGTCAAAATAGTCGCCGCAAAGAGATGCCTACAAGAAAATTGAGAGGCCAACATAACACCGTATAGAAGGGAAAAGATATATATAATGGCAAATCAAACACTATGACTTCAGCATAGGTAGAAACGAATTAGTGTGCGCTACTCGCTGTCATAGAAGGGTTATGTCTCTTGTATGATCACTCGGTGGCGTATTATGTCAGAGAATAGAATTTATCCGGCACAAAGGCGGTTTTAAGTCAACGTACATACGAACGTATAATATATTCCGCTACATACGAGACTTCTTGATTTTTTTATACAAGTAATCGTAAACACTCTAAGGCACAAGTTCCGGATATTCAACCTACATAATTTTCGTAATAGCAAACATTCTAGGATACAAAATTTCGGATATTAAAACCAATATTTTTTTCTATTCTACAATGATTATTACCTTTATGCAATAGACTACTTTGTACTTTAAAATGAATTAAGTTTAATGAGGAATTAATGAATGAAATTTTCTTCCCTTTGTGAAACTGTGTCTCTCTAAATAAAATTTATAAAAGCGACGCAGCACAAGGGCAGACCCCAGCAAAAATAGAACAAGCGAAAGAATCCGTGTCGTTCCAACACTTTTAACGAGGAGTCACCGCCCCATAAGCGCCACTTGACTACGCCCAGGGATATAGTATTATAATCCTATACTATACTATATATTGTATATGTAATAAATTATATTTAGTATAATAGTAAAAAATCAGAAGTCTATATGAACTGACTGTAATAGTAAAAATAGGTTTTTTTTATTAAAAAAACCTTCGTGCTATCATAAAACGAAGACTGCGAATTTATCTTACATTCGTTGAAATAGTCATAAATTCAATCAATATCAATTTTTCCTTGTGTTTGAGAGATATCAACTTATCTATAAAATTTATAATAAATCGCAGAGCACCTCATAAATTTGAGTAATAATTTAAAAATTTCGTATGTAGAAATTCAAATAATAAAATTTTAATTATTAATTTTTTCAACACAGAAACGTTTGATGTAAACATGATGTAATAATCGCTTTAACCGATTAATAAAATTGCAATAAAGTTTGATTTCATTTTTTTTGTTTACAATTAATGTAACATTTGACATTGACAAAAAAATTCAAATTTTGAAACTTATTTCTTTGTCTTACAGAACGCATATTGCCCATATCGCTGCCGAAACGAAGTTACGAGTACCGCGATTTCAACGATAAACTGGCCATCGCTTCAGGCTGGGGTCGTTATGCCACAGGCGTATAAGCCATTAGCAATGAGTTACGTTACGCTAAACTCCAAATTGTGGATGGCGAAACATGTCAGCGCACCTTTCCCTTATCATACCGCCCCACAAATATCTGCACAAGTGGACGTGCAAAACGTTCTACATGTCATGGAGATTCGGGTGGTC
>NW_024031441.1:0-23679 GCF_002237135.1 Teleopsis dalmanni
TGTTTGTGCTTTATATGTATGTGCTTATGTATCAAGTGTATTTCTAGTACGTGTCTTGATTTCTAGCATAGCAAATGCCAAGATTGAGACATGGTGATAACGTTTGGCAGGAAACTTGAACTTTGTCTCATGGTGTAACGGGGGACTTAGCATTATTTTTTGCAATAACGCGAAGACAACATGTTGATGCATGATTATGAGTTGCACGATGTGCTCCACATTTTCAGTTAAATTACAAGTTTCCTAACATTTTTTTTTTCTTGACATTTTCTTCACTTTTGCATGCAAAAATTATGATTTTGAACTTTTGTAATTTGTTCTGATATTTGCGTTGAATTTTAAAACTTTTTCTCACTAAACGACTTGGCTTACTTGTATTTTGCATTTTAAATGCTTAATTCCGTAAAGGAATTTAGTTTAGAAAACTAAAGTGGCTGTAATGGGATACATTTTACTTTTCTGTTTTTTAGACTTAGAAAGTAACGGGATGAATAGAGAAAGCATTAATTATTCAGTAAAAGCAAAAATAATTGAAAAATAATTTTAAATCCTTTTCATACATAATTTTCTATAGTCAAAAGATTTTCAAATAAAATGAATTTAAAATAATTTGGAAGGACGGAGATGTTAATATTAGGTTTGCAAACTCCCTCAATGCCTCGCATACAGATTGTTATATTATAAAGTAAATAGTCACTACAACAATAAAAATTCTGTTGAACGGATGATCTGTCAAAGGTTTATTGTCTTTAAATTGTGCAATGTTCCTAAGCGTACTGTGTCATCAACTATATGTAGTACTTTGCAAGTTCTCTTAACTAAACTACAAAAAAAATTGAGAAAAACTTCACAAATAGCCAAAATTATCATAAAGTCAGCAGTAACATACGTTATAAAATTTGAGTATCATTCTTTTTCTTCTTATTTGACACTACAGTCCAGTGGGAACCTTGGATTCCTTCACGATCTTCTGCTACTCTCTTTCAGTTTAATACTCCAATTTTTTTTGCATCCCCACACACGTGCTTATACCACTCTGTTCTTGAACTATTTCTGTGCCTGGTTGCCACCAGCTTTGCGTTGTATATGCTGCTCGGATTTTTCTCCGGCCCCATTCTTACTACGTAAGCAACCCATTGTAGCCATTGTAACCCATTGCTGCGACTTAATGCATCTCACTATACCAAAATTTTTTGAATGAATGTTCAGTTATATAAAATATAGGAACTTTCCTTAAAGTTTATGAAAAAATGTAGGAAGTTTTATGAAACATATTATTACATGTCAGCAATAGAAACATTGGTCAATTTATCAGTTAAAGTAGGTCTGAATTCAATTAAAATTGTTTATTCAACTTCGTAGCACAAATTGTGGCTGGTTCCTTAGTCCAAATAGTTTTGAAATCAAACCATTCACAGCTTTCTCAACTGAATTTCCTGTTAAGTACAGCTTTCAATGCGAAATAGTTTGTTCAAATCAATAATAAAAGTAAAATTAACTGGTTACTCAGTCTTAAGAGGTCTGTAGTCAAATTCATTACTGTTTTCGTCTTAACATATTTCTGTTAAGTAACACCTTTAAAAAATGATGTTAAAGGTCATTGATACCTGTAGATTCTATGATGGGCTTAGAGAAACTTTTGTCCATTTTATCTACGTGTCATGCGATCGTCAGGAAATGAGCATAAAGCTTAAAACATGCGATACTATTTGGATTGTTAATTGTTTTCATTAGTTCGGATTAGTTTTTTTTTGGTGAAAGCACAATACATTTCTCATATCATATCATTCCCTGAGAGACTTCGATTGTTAAGAAATAAGTTAACACTTGAATCAAGCGGTATTATTTGGATTATATTATTTGGATTTCTCTAGTGAAAGCACAATTGACCTCTCATGTCGTAGATATTATTAGGATTGTCAATAGCCTTTATTTGTTTGGATTGGTTCTTGCTAGATATAGCACAATAAATCTTCATATCATTGCGGATCGCTGCGGTTTTTTAATTACATTAAAACATATAATATTAAGTAGTTCATTTATTTCAGGAAACAATCTATCTATATCGTTATCTTTGTTTATTTGTTAATCCATCTACTTACAGAATATTTTTAGATTGAAGCAATCCATCTATTTTAATAATTTATATAGTTTTCAAATATTGGAGACATTTATTAATAAAATAAATGAAATTTTGATTTATGCAAAATTATTTACCGTTCCTTCTTAATTTCTAATATTAAACTTACCAATTTAAAGTTAAAGCCTTAGCACGTGAAGCAGCCCGAGTCCGTTCAAACACTGAAAATAGAGAAACATTGTATGAATTTGAGCAGTTGGAGCATTTAAAATTCTAGAAATGTAAAGTTGGGAAAAAAGCGAAAGGACTACTTGTACAATTGCTCCTTATAAGGATTGTGTTCGAGTACGCTCCATAAAATTGAACAAAATTTATGTTTGCATAATTCAACCGCATAACTTGTTTCGGTGTTGCTGATGGTGCAGTTACACCGAAAAGAAAAATAGAGAAGTAGATGGCAAGAAATTGGGAAAGTGGAAAGTACAAACTTTGGATATATAACAGCAGCGCCTGCACCAAAGTACGAACAAATGCAACCTTGCCGCGGAAACATAATTCAACTTCGAGTGTTTGTCGCTGTTCTGCACGTTGTCGTTAGTTTACGCCTATTTGTGCCTTGTACACTGCAAAAGACGCACTGGAAACGACATCGGTGCCTTGCAACTGCTACTGTTGATGTCACTACTTTTCGCAGCGGAAACTGCGCATTCCGCGAGTTCCGCTCGTTCACTACTTCACCATGATTTAACAGTTTTCAATTTAGAAAATAGAAGATTGAAAAACCAAAAACGAAAATTAAAGAAAAGCACTAAAAGTATAAAATATTTGCAAAAGGATATTGTCGAATGCGCTAACTACAAAATAAGGTGAGCATACAAGTGGAAAGCGACTTGAACGAAAAGTTGTAAATTGCATAAGAAACTGAAGTTTGTAGTTTATGGTTTACAGTGCTTAGTTGAAGCCAGTAAGTAAGGTTAGGGCTTAACACAGGATGCAGGTTAGTTGAAATGTTAAGCGGCGAAATTTGTGCCAAAAGTTGCAGTGAAATGCAAAAATTGGCTAAATTAAAGGCGCACAGGAATTTGGCGTTCAGGCTTAACCCACTCGAAAGTGCATACCCACGTAGTCATCCATAGTCATCTATGGTAGGAAATTTACTTGTAAACGTTATAATAATATTGAGCAACTATGAGTGCTTTGCCATTTTAGTTTGGCACACATGTGTTCTCCTATGCTGCAGTGCTGGAGCATGGATTTTTATTGCCAATTTGTTGCGTAACCAAGTGGCGGCATCAACAAGACCATAACTTTACAAATTGATGATGCTATCGTGAAGTGCTCTTATATGCACCGCGATCCAATCCGCACCATCGTCTACTCCCAATGCTAAGCCAATACAAAAATTGAATTTTATATGCTATGAAATTTTACCGGAAGCAAAATTTTCGCGCTCTGCAAATAATTCAAACGCAGATCTGACAAACTTGGCTGCAGTAGTCAAAACAAAATCTAACCAAATCACAAAAACAACAACAATAACAACACTAATAACAACAACAATAACAGCAGCAGAATGCTGAATCAAAAAGGAGAAAATATTCACAACCTCAGGCATAAATAGTCAGTCTCCATGTAGCATCCCTGTTTACGACAAAAAGATGGCGCTACTTCCGTCCTTACGAATGCTTATAAAGGTGGCCTTGCGCTTCGTTGCTCTTTTTGACCGCCTACTGTGCCATCAACGAATTACCGCGTCAAGTGGCGTTAAAATAGCTTTCGTATTGCCACTTTCTCGTCTTCTGTACTGAAAACGGCAACATTTATCTCAATTGATGCGTCTTTCGGGTATTTTTTTTTTTGTTTTTTTTCGCAATATTTTACGGCTTCCAATGAGTGCGTTGAAGCGTTACCGCTTCAGGACTTAAATTTATTTCTTTGTGCGGCTTATAGTTGGTCGATTGCTTTATTTGTTATTGTTTTTGATTATTTTTGTTGTTATTGGTTTTGCTCTTCAGCGGTGGGCATACAGTGGTGTTAGAGGTTTTCATTTCCGAGATAATTTTTTTTTGTGCTCTACTTTTCTTAACTTGTTTATTGGAAGTTTGTTAAAGGATTGCGATTTGATTCCTGTGGCAACGCAATTGAATTAAGAAAAGGAAGAAAATTAGATGAGATAATAAGTACAAAAATTAATTGAATGTCCGGAAGGTTTCGTCAATCTTAATTCGGTTAGAAGAGATAGAGCAAATGAGAAAATTTAATTAATTACAAAAAAAATAAAAAATAAGATTTTAATTAAGAAATAACGATTTAATTGAATTGAATAAATTTTAATTAGTTTTGCTTTGTTTTTTCAATAAAAAATAATCTTTATTTTAGACTAATTTTTAAATACAATAACATATACATATCTTCTGATTCTTCTTCTTGAGTTAGTGCTATTACGCACTTTTACTCTATAATGTCTGGGGGCTTATCTCTACCCCACACTAGGTTTTAACTAGGCTAAGAAATCATATTATTTATTTGTCTTTTAGTTGATGACGGACCTTAAATCAGCATATCTTCCTGAGAGTCCAGAAGTGGACTTGAAGATTGTTATGGCGGGGTTAAATAGCGTATCAACTTTAGAGAATAATTTTAGAGCTCTGTCTCTGATATATTTTTGCACTGAGACAATCCTAAGATCTCTATGTATGTCTGTTGATCTAATATACCATGGAATCTTAAACAGTCTTCTTAAAGCCAGGTTTTGTGCTATATATTACATATATTATTTTATATAATATTATGATTACTATTATTATGATTACTATGATTACTATATTTGTACGTCGACAACTAAAAACCCGAAGTTCGAAACTTTGTTTATTTGGGAACCATCGTGAATTCTAAAAATCGACTTAGAAATCCAACAAGAATCACACTTCTAAATATATGTTATCTGGAATCAAGTAGAAAATTGAGAAATAAAGTACTGTCTCGTCAAACAAAAATGAAGCTCTTACAATACTATTATCTCCCCTGTACTGCTTTATGGTGCAGAAGTCTGAATAATTTCTAATAGTGCTGAAATGGCATTAAGAACAATCGGGGAACGTATTCTACGGAAGGTAAACTATAAGAGCTATACCGTGACTTGGATATAGTAAAGAGCATTAAAATTTAGCAACTTCAACTTGGCTGGCATACAAATACAACGGTTAGAAAGGCGTTTGATTCAGTACTTGCTGGTAGAAAAGTAACCAGGTGACCAAGAATATAAAGGTACTTGGTACTATCGACTAGCGACAGCTACCCAATTTCTGCCGACTTCACCTACTCCCAATAAACCTGCGCCACGCCTATGCTTTCTGGCTTAGATAAATCTAGTCTACTAGGTATTAAGTCTCTCGTTCAAATCTTTCTTCTTTGGTTACTGGAATGAGTTTCTACATGGCTGCGGAAATATTCTCCATTCTTTCCTAAGATGTGTTTTTAGTTGGTTCAAGTCTCACACTGCGGTTTTTGTTGCTTTCCACTTACCACATAAAAAAAAGTATACTTTCTATTTTGTAATAAAATGAGTTTTTTTGATGGGAAATATGTAGTTGAAATAAAAAAATCTCCAAAAGTTATTATTTTGCTACACAGAAAAATTACGTTCCATGATTTTTAATTATAAAACTCATTAAGTTTTCTTTGGTTAATTTATAAAATATGTGGTCCCAGGCGTTATCGACTGTGATGTTGTTCGCTCATCCCTTAATATATTGGATTATGAGAAAAATATTACTTCGTGACATTTTCGCATCTTTTATTAGATATACTTTTATTTGTGTGCTATTATTAAAACTCATTTTTTGAGCAGAAGGACCTAGAAAAATAATATTTTTTAAGTATTAATGTATGGATTTAACGTATTTTTTATCAGAAAACTCCGGTTTTGATTAATATAGTTTACCATATGTTAGTAGATATTTACTTACTTTATATTCTTCATGACTAGTAATAATTAATTGATGCTCTTCGGCGTAACTATGCACTAAGGGCTTTACTGATTTAAAAAACAATGAAAATATGCAAAAAATCTATTCAACAGAAAACTAATATTTCTAATCCAGAAATTTTATTGTTTTACTAATTCAGAATTATTCATTTCAACAGTAAACAATATGGTATAACTATTTGTGAGATATTTATTCATAATAAAAAGTCTGAGTAGTTTGGACTTAGTTTCATTTCTGTAAACACATTTGTTGATAATACACATGTTAAAAAAATAAATATGGAAAAATTTTTACCGTGTTTATTGCATAGAAAAATTACTGGGCACGAATTCTAACTGGAAATAGTAATACCAGTTAAGTGAATTTTTATTGTGCTCCCAGTTATTTGTGTATGGATTGACACCTGAATAAATATTGCTTGATGCACTCTATGCATTTTGCTTCCATTACAGCAACAGCAAATTTACATGAAATATTTTTCGAAGCATACTTTATGGCGTCTTCATTGCATATATTAAATTAAAAAATTAAAAATTAAATTAAAACAATATAACTATTTGTGAGATATTTATTTATAATAAAAAATCTGAGTAGTTTGGACTTAGTTTAATTTCTGTAAACGCATTTGTTGATAATACACATGTTAGAAAAATAAATATGGAAAAATTTTTACCGTGTTTATTACTGGGCACGTATTCTAACTTGAAATAGTAATACTAGTTAAGTGAATTTTTATTGTACTCCCAGTTATTTGTGTATGAATTGACACCTGAATAAATATTGCTTGATGCACTCTATGCATTTTGCTTCCATTACAGCAACAGCAAATTTACATGAAATATTTTTCGAAGCATACTTTATGGCGTCTTCATTGCATATATTAAATTAAAAAATTAAAAATTAAATTAAAACAATATAACTATTTGTGAGATATTTATTCATAATAAAAAATCTGAGTAGTTTGGACTTAGTTTAATTTCTGTAAACACATTTGTTGATAATACACATGTTAGAAAAATAAATATGGAAAAATTTTTACCGTGTTTATTACTGGGCACGTATTCTAACTTGAAATAGTAATACTAGTTAAGTGAATTTTTATTGCACTCCCAGTTATTTGTGTATGGATTGACACCTGAATAAATATTGCTTGATGCACTCTATGCATTTTGCTTCCATTACAGCAACAGCAAATTTACATGAAATATTTTTCGAAGCATACTTTATGGCGTCTTCATTGCATATATCAAATTCCTGAATGATCACGTTGTGTTTACTTACTTAAAATAAAAATTGAATATATTTTCCACTCTTGATTTATTTGTTTTTATAAGCAGTCTTGTTTAAATTCAATCATTGTAAATAAAAAATTTATAAATAAATATTCCAAACAAATGTTTTTAATTAAAATTTATTGTTGTTTTATGACAAAAAAGTTATCTCAAATCAAAATCAGGTGAGTAAATTTTTAGAACCAGAAAATGGTATAGTATAGTTTTTTTATCTAGCAAATCATTGGACTGACTTGTTTCAGATGCTGTTTTGATTGCTGACCAATTTTGACTAACTAACCCGTTTAGGAGCAGTTGTCTCTGGTACTGACAAATACTTTTCATCAGTGGTCTTTGAAAAATATCTATTGAAATAATTATTCATGTATAATTTTTGGCTTGATTGAGAAGAATAATTTGTATGTGTTGGTGATAAGGTAAAACATATGCTAAAATCTTGGCAAGATTGGTAGTTAATGTAGACGGTGATTTTTTTCATTCTCGTATCTCTCAGGAAAAATTTCACCGAATTTTCCTAATACGAATTCTGATCGATACAATATGTTTTTAATCACACTTTGCATTCTGCGTTACTTTTTTTATATTAACTAATCTCTTTTCGAACTCGAATAATTTCTATTCCTACACTTGTCATCTGTACTGTCCAAATTTATTGTCAGATATTGAATCCTACCAATATTGAAGTGCGATTTAGCGTGTTCATACAAACGTACATTGTCTTTTGAGATGTTAGAAGTCGAAATTGGGGATAATATTACGGGGAAGCAGAAGTTCTACATGTGAGATGTCATGTGTTGGACAAGTATTTAGACTTGTATTATTTTATCTAGGTTTAGATATACGTTTATTAACCATCTACTTTGATATGTACTTATACATTTAAACATGTGTAGTCCTTTATATAATCAGTATGTATTACTGTTTTCAATTCCAGAGTGAATATTCTTTACTAGTTGAACATATAATTTTCTTACTTAAAACTATTCTTTATGTGTATCCATAAATGCTATATGAGTTCCATGTTTTTATATTTTATTCCTTTCAACAATAAAAAAAAAACCAAAATATAGAAAATAAAGACAATATAATTCTAGAACTTATTTTGTAATTATCATAGTTCAAGCAATTCGCAATTGGTAAATCTTTTTGTTTTCCTCAGTTATTTAGTCCCTTTTGGCATTCGTTAATAATTCTGCCAACATTCCAGTAATACGTTTCTACTATCCTGCATGTCCTGTCATATCCTCCCAGTGCTCTAGCAAATACGAGTATTAGGAATTTTTATTATTGAGCTTATTTGTTTGGAATTGTCATTTCACTGCAGTTGTTTTCATTTCGGTTTCAGTTAAAATTATTTTTGTGTTCTCATGTCCTGTGACTGGCTGTTCTTACGTTATTATGTTGTCCTCAGGGTTTTGAATAAAATACTTTTCAGCTTTTAGTTCAGCAATGGTTAACTATTAGTTCGATGCTATTCGTAAGTTCAATGGGAATGTTCTATGATTTCATTTTGGTAAACAGGAAAAGATGGACATATTTTTATTATTGAATTTTAACTTGTAATTTGGAAATTGCATTTACTTAGATACAATCTACATAAATACCGAAGTATGACTAAGATTGTCAGGATTTGTATTACGATTTTGGTAAATATTGTTAAGACATATTGTATGTACATTTAAAATATATTAATTTGGCTTAAAGCTATTAGAAGATGATAAGATATTTCAATATCTTAAAGATATACTAAATTAAGTAATATTTACTTCGTAGTTTTGATTCGGCAGTACAGCTTCAATAACATATGTCGTATAAGGCTATCATCCAAAGCTTCATATGTTAAGTCAAAGGCTTGCCATTTTAGGATAACATCGTTCAATAACCACTGAATGTGTGAGGATTCTGAGAGTTCACTACAAATATCGTGATATCATGGTAGGCACCTTTAAGATCTAATATTTTATAGTGATGTTCATTTTTTATTTAGTTGATATGTTTATGAGCTAAATTGTTGAATATGAGTCAGTAAAAATAGTGACAATCGATAATTAACTGTTTAAGGACCACTACATCTATAAGATAATGGTAATAAATATTACAAAAATGGCGAAAAATGAAAAAAGGTTGAGGATACTGTGATATGTAATAATATACAGATATCAATATGTATAATCTTAATTGAAGAAATTAAAGTAAATTGACCACAAAAAGAGATTATTAAGTTGGGTTCATGCCAGGTACAGAATGTGATGAAAACATATTTTATCGAGTATTGTTCGTCTCGTGAGAATTAGAATAGCCTGAGTTAATGGATATGAAAAAAAAACAGTATTGTAATTTGGAAAGATTTTTTATACATTCTCATTTATTTCTTAATATATAGATTTTTTTTCCGAATATACAGATCCAGTAAAAGTTTATCTGTGTTACATTATAGAATGAGCCAAAAACTATCTTTTCGATCCCAAAACAAGTTCATCAATATTAATATTCGATAAGTCACTGTTAGAACAAACCGATTCGAAGATTTCTGCAATGTTATAGATTAATATGATTAGCCTTAATGATTAAACAGGCTCCGGGATTCTCTGCAATAACAGTTGTTGCCATGGTTGATGAAGTCGTAGTCGATGAGGATGTATATGCTACTTGGACAGAAGAGAAAATTCTACTGCCACTGAACCCAACCAACTATACTATGAAAAGATGCATATGTTATGAACTATGTAGTGATGTACTCCATTAAATGTAAAGTATAACCATAATAGTAAATAAATTTAAAACATTTTAGATATAATGAACAAATACTGGATTGTCAATCTTAACTTTTAATTAAAAATTTTTTGTCGCATATTTATAGGCGTGAAACAACAACAAATTGTGCTGAAAAGCTCTGTTTACACGTAATGAGTTCTTAAATATGTACTGAGAAGCAGCTAGCTTATAATGTAAAATTTTATAGATGAAGCCGATTTATATATGCATTTTTTTTAATTTTCAAGAATTTTGTTGTTGTATAACAGATATTCATTTTCAATAAAAAATACTAGATGTCATACATGTGCTGTAGTGTTGGGATATAAATCTTATAATGTTTGGTTGCTAGTAGTTTCTGTGCTGCATGTGTAGCAAGAGATATTTTTGGTATAATAGTTTTGAATTTTCTGTAAGCTCAGCACTATTTTCAAAATTCAACAGCTACTTGAGTCACAGATTTCATTGTATGTTAAATATAGCGCTGTATTAGTATATTTTCTATGATATCTTTTTACAGTTCTCTAGAATTTGGACATAAATTTTTTTTTCAATTCAACATTTATTTACTTCTGCTTCTGAACTTATAGTTGTAACAGAAGGAGGTTTGATGTATACTTATTTTTAATTTAAATTAAAAATATTACTAATTAGATTTAATAAAAATATTAGATAAAAACAAAAAAAAGGTTAAGTTAAATAAATAGTAGGGACTTAAATTACAAAAGCAAACGAGTTGTCAAAATGACAACAAAATTCTGCAAAGCGTTAAGGAAATAGACATATATATATAAACACTAATCCAAAATTATATAAAATAAACGTACGAGCTCAACTGCAAGACATAACAAGACTGTGCAAGCAAAAACATGAGCACACACATTAATCTATATAAAGAATTCACAACTACATATAAACGAAACGCATACAAAGAACACGCAATGTCATTTGCAGCAAAAAATGTTGCATAAAAGTTGTTGACGATTGAAGAAGGGCGGGAGGCACTGGCGGAAATTGCAACGAAGTCAAGAACTGCACAGTGTATGTGCATTGTATGCGCATAAAATATGGAAAGTGACGGAGTTAAATAGTAAAGCGTCAAGTGGAAAGTGCTTATGTGAGGTAATGATGTGCAACAGAAATTGTTATGCGATTGTTGTGAAATTCACAAAAAGAGAAATTGTTTGAAATTTGTTTGAAAATCGTAAGAAATTGTTTAAGATTTGCATAAGGATTTACTTGAATGGCATGGATCAAAAGCAAGAGGGGGCAAAACGTATAAACAGAGTTGCCCTACCAAATGAATTGCATCAAGTGAATGTGATTCTTAAGAGTTGTTACTACGGTTACGAGTGTAGAAAAGTTGAACATATATTTGTGAGGAACTCAGTGCGAAAAGCCCTAAAATAACTATTCATATAATTTAAATGCGATTTTATTTATTTATTATTTACAACAAAATAAATTATAAGCAATTGTGTGCAGCTGCCTTAAGTCCCTAGAGAATAAAATTAATTATAGGCTCAGTTTACATGTTGAGCTTTAGCTAAAAGTTGTGTAATTATTTTCAAGCAGAATTACTAAGATTTGTAATAAATTCTTATTAAAATATTGTAAAATGCATTTATCTTAGTTTTTGTGGTTAAAGCAAATTTTCAGAGAAAAAATACTTGAGCTATTATTTTCATGCTGACCATCAACTTTTACAGAAATGTTAATGGTTTTAAATTCTTAATCTTTTCCATAACTTTAAGACTTAAGAACAAGGATTTCAAATTTATTTATAAACATTTGTAAAAGTTTCAGCCATTTTAGCACAATTATATTCAAGCTAATTGCTTCTTGTATTGCTGAAGAGGTTTATTTTTGTAAATAATCAGCATTTAAAATATTAATATGAATTATTATTATGTTTAGAAGAAGTAAAGTTAATTTCTACATTTTCTTATCTGAAACTTTATTTAAGTGCCCTTGAGTATGAAAAATTATTTGTCGGATTTAAAATAGGAAATTTCTAAAGAAGCCGTGTTTGAAAGTTTTTTCTTTTTCAAATTAAAATGAAAATGTAGTATATTTTTCAATTAATAAGCCAATTAATTTCTATTTCAAACACTTCATCATAATTTGAGGCCCTTTTTTTTTTGTAGAGACTGCGCAACGAAACAATAAGTCTCTTAATATAATATTTAAGCCACTACAAATTACAATACCACTAGTCATTTATTCCCTAACAACCCAGCAACACACATTTTTTTTGTTTCTTTTTGCAATAAAACAGTAAGTCTCTTATTGAAATCTCTTAACCATTAACACTTGAATAATGAACAAAAATAATTTCTATTTTTTCAAAAAATCTATATAAAAATTATTCATCCATTCAAAAATGTGTCAATTTGATTCCATAATTTGAAGTGTGAATATATGATGTTTATTTTTTTTTAAGAATCACCAAAAGGAAGACGATGTTTTTTGAACCTGTACAATGCAGGCTGTATTGAAAATTTGTTTTTTTATCGGTCGTCAGATCGACATTTGTTTTTAGTATTATCCTAAACTCAATTGCGTAACTGAAAAGCAACTTTGACTCTAAACCAGAAAATTAGCAAGGTCCTTAAACCTCAAAGAGTAACACTGAAGTTGGTGTTGGAGTATCTAGAGAAACAGAATATATTAATCAGTGGAAATAAGTGTGAATTCCTTAAACTTTGGAGAATGTCTGGTGAAAAGAGGAAAAGACGGGTGAACTTGCCGAGAAAGGTACAATATTCTTGCTTGTATGCCCAGAACTCATTTGTGGCATTATAGAAGGTTATACTTTTCATAATATTAGCAAAGGAAGTGAAAAAGAAGTAAGCAATATTGAGGCAACATATCCAATTCATCTCATTTCAGAATGGTAATGGGTCTCTGTAAGCGAAAATTATATAAAGATTGTTTGAAGCTGTCGAGAAAAAAATAAGAGTTATAAAATCGATTTTTATTTATACTTAAATATTAAACATTAAAATGTTTTGTTGTTGTGGTTCACTACTGTTCGAAACCTCTTTAACAATAATAAAAAAAAAAAAATAAGAATTTTTATACGTTATTATAATAATAAATTATGTTTTTTTAAATGAATATTTTAAATATTTTTAATTCTTATTTAATTAAGTATTACATTTTGCTTTAAATTTCATTAGGTTTATTATTTATATATTAATATATATTCATTTTAAAGTTTTTTATAATTATTTATTTTTCTGATGCTTAATTAATTCTAATATACGTTTATTTTTACTATTTTTTTAAGAAAAAAAAAAATTATAATATTTCTTAGAAAATTTGAATAGTTGAGTGTAGAGATGATCTGATTAAATGTATTAAAATATTGTTTATGTATATTATTATGTATGTATTATTATAAATGTATTAATATATTGCTTGCATTTGAAGTTATTTTTATTTTCTTGAAATATTATTAATACTTATATATTAAAACATTACTTACAGTTTAAAATACTTATAAAAATTTAAAGTTAATGTTTGATATGCTACTAAATAAGTGACCTCAAGAAATAGATTCTGCAACTAATCTATTCTTAATCCATTCGTTCTCAAGAAATAGATTCTGCAACTATTCTATTCTTAATCCATTCATTTGTATGAGTAAACGGTAAAATTGAAAATACAATTCCTAAAAATTAGCTCCATCTGTGTATTGACGCAGTTCACACAGAATTTATCACCTGGAGCATACGGAACACCATTTAAATCCAACATAATTGAAATAGTTTCTCCTTCATTTCATTCTCGTAATATCCTCTACTATGTACTCGTTCAAGTGATGTCTACAAAATGAAAATATGTTCAAAACTTTTTTTAATTTTGTGGGGAAAAATGTTGAAACAAAGGAAATATAACAGTTTGACAGTTAGTGTCTGTTTGACTATCTGCCTGTCTCTAGTTGTGCAACTGTTTTTTCTCCTTCTGCTGTCAAGCCGTTTAACTGGTAATATTTTATATTGATGCAATTTCTTTAGCAAAGATGCACATACTCGTGCACTGTGCATGGACCACTGCAGCAAAAGCATAGCAATTTTAACAGGACATGAAAATGGCAGAAGGTATACGGCAATAGCAATCGACAACCGGCACACGACACAAGGTAATGGCTACGTGTACGAGTATGACTATCAGGCGAAACGACATTATTGGGCAATTCAACCTTATTCCTTCCGAGCAACTTGCTTAATGTTTAAATGCCTGCAAATTAAACGAAACATGATACCAAAAAGCAGCAATTTTCCAATTGCCTACCTGTGTGCCCAAATCGGCACTCCTCTACTACCTGATCCGCCTGTCTTGCCTGCTCTGGCTATTGTACTTTTGTTCAATACCAGCTGTGACATTTTCAGTTGTCAAATAATAGTAAAAAGTACAAAAAATGTTGCAACCAGCAACAATACTCTTACGGTGTGGATACCGTCTACCTTTACGCCAACCCAAAATATCGAAGTAGTGAAGCATAAACTTCCTCACAGTTCTTTTCGTATAATTCCTACAGCCATAAGTGTAAAAACTGTTCGTATTACAAGACGACATATTACTAAACTGGTGTTGCAATTGATTTTTAATACTTAAAAGGTTTAAATGCTTCCTTGTGGCGAAATCCGACAAAAATGTAACATTTCTGTCATGTTATGGACAATAAAACGTTGGGCGTAGAAGGGTGTATGGCTCAGTGCAATAAACCAACGTATTGGTCTCATTGAATACACTTCTTCGAAATTCAGCACATGTTTTCTTTAGTGTCCACTAAGCAATAATATAGATTTCCCTAAACAAGCAAACACATAAATGTACTCCTTTTTCGGCACTGTATAGTATGACCACCTTTTGAACTACTCAAGTTGTGCGACAAGTTGTTGGCTAATGTATCCAATATCACAGTCCAAACAGACGTCACGTGTGCGAACAAATCTTGTGACTTCAAGTAATGTTGGAAATGTTTGAATGGAGCGCACAAATTGCAGCCTAGTACAGCTTCATAGCGGAAGTGATCCTACCTAGTCAGAATGTCAAGCTAAATTTACGTGACAACACAACAAGCTGGTGAAGATTTCGAGATATTCGCTTGCTGCATGTCTGTGTTGCCTCTGTAAAATGATGATAATGACACTTGCCAGTGACAATGCGCTCGATACAGAGCCGCCAAACAATATTGCTATGCTACTGCATAACTGAGTATAACCAAATTGTGAAATGACACGAAAACAAAAGGAAGTGCGCCCAATCAACGATTTGAATTGTTTTCCCCAAAATACGCAAACACGTAAACACGAACAAGTGATGCAGTGTGGTGGCATAAGGCGCCAATGAACCCAGAATGTACACCAATGCGTTGTTGTCATGTTCGACCACAATTTTATGACAACAATGGCAAGAATACGGACAAGCAGTTCATACTGTCTGTCTGTATGCCTAGCCCAATATACATCCCACTCCTCAGCAGCTGTGGTTTCTGGGTGCACTGTTGAGTTGAGGCGGCAGCTCTTTCCGCAAAATTTTTCTTTAAAATGCAAATCTTTTTACTTTTCGTCTTGTGGACGCATTTCAACTACTCGTAGAACAAGGCATTTTCACATTTCCATTCTCATCCATGGAAGCTGTTTGTGTTTTACACTTTATGAGTGTATATGCTCTTATCTTCTGCCTTAAGCATGTGCTGGTTTGG
The DNA here is from genome assembly GCF_002237135.1 of Teleopsis dalmanni. Lineage (NCBI taxonomy): Eukaryota > Metazoa > Arthropoda > Insecta > Diptera > Diopsidae > Teleopsis > Teleopsis dalmanni. The sequence continues at coordinate 15,832 of NW_024031441.1, forward strand.
TTTTAGGAAACCCTTTTTCCATGGTGTCATGTCATTCGATTTGCTTGCCAACATTTTATGAAATTTATTTTATTGAACAATTTTATGTTATTTTTTATTTGTTGTTGTTGGTATTGGATTACGAGCAGAAGGTACTTCTTTCCAAATATGTATGTACTTAACATCACTTCCGTCATACCTCTTCGAGATATTAGTTGCATTGCGGCATTAAGTATGTACCGAATTACCTGCACCTGTTGCCAATCCTTGTTCTATTGTTATTTACTATAAAAGTTGTTGTTGTTGTGACGATATTGTTTGGGTATTAATTTTATATAAGCATACTAATACTTTTGCTTTTATTTGAGGAGATAATTTCTATTTGTTGCTGGTTTGTTGTACGTTCCAATATAATCAATGCAAATGATAAAGAGTACTAAACATGTACTCCGGTCAGTATAGTGTGTAAATCTTGTTAATACTTAGACACTGACAAGTATTGTGTTTGGTATCATTCGAATGCATTTAAAAATAATTAAATCTAACTATCGTTTTTAGATAAAGGAATGAAAATTAAGCTCATGGCATAGTATTGATTACAGTTTCGATTTTATCAAAACATGCCAACATTTAATATAGCTGTATCGAAATAAAAAATATTAAATTACTATTGTATAAACAATTTATCTAATTACCTTTAGTAAATTAAGTGGCAACGTTGGCAATATTAGATAGATAGCTTGTAAGATATGCAATAATAATTGCGAATGAATAGTTATACAGGATTAAAATAATTAATAATATAGCAAGTACATATAATAATATTATCACCAGAACTCGAGGAAAATATATGGATATTGGTTTGCTATTAGAGATGATTTCATAAGGTAACTTTCATTTGGTGAAAAATGCTGGGTGTTGTTACTATGTTTTAGGACATTCTCCATGATGTGTCGTAGTGAGAAAACTGGATCAATGGTTGAGTGACCAGGTCAAAAGTCGAACTGATAAGGTACTATCAGTGAGTTGACATGCGTTAATGAATGTTCATCCTGTTGTGAAGGAATGACATAAAATATATAGAATCGTCAAGATGAGTAGTCGAGTTAAAATTATTAATCAATGTACTTTCTATCATTACACTAAATAAACAATGTGAGTGAAACTTGAATTTTTAATATTTTCACTACACATGTAGCTTCAACCTTTAACAAAGTACAGTTAAAACGATCATATACGCGACGGATATAAGGATGATCCTCCTATAGATGGCGAAAATGGTTCGTCGGAATTGAACAATTCAGCACGTATTATTGCTTTAGTATTATCAATTGCAATTTTAATAATTATACCTTTTTATAACATAAATATAACATAAACATTTTATAACTTAAATTTTATGCTATCAACCAAATTTTATTTTGAATTATATTATCAATTGTTATTTTATTAACTTGAATTGGGACTCGACCAGTTGAAGAACCTTATGTTATAATCGGACACATTTTAAAAATCATTTATTTTTTATATTTTTTAATCGTCTTATTGTTCTTTAATCGTTGTGTAGCTACAAGTACTTTGTTATGGCTTACTTACTTACTGAGTTGGCCATTACAGACGTGGGTCGTCCTCGGCCGCGTCGAGTAGCCTCCGTCAGTCAGTCCGATTAGTTGCTTTCTGACGCCAGTTGGTAGTACCGAGCGCTCCTAAATCGTTGGTCACCTGGTCTTTCCACCGAAAGTGCGGACGTCCTCTACCGCGTTTTCCGTTATGGCTAGTATATGGAATTTTAACTCCATTATTTTCGATTTCGATGAGATTCTTCAAACTGATGTTCTGATGGAGTGATGGAACTTATGTTCGTAGCAGTTGAGAACAGTTTGAGGAAATGGTCTTCCCATTATATACGAAGAATCTGTATATTAAACAGATTACTCTTTTGTTCTAACAGATTGATGCTCCAGGCTTAAAGACAGTCAGATGGTTACTTTTTGGTACAACTTACGAACATTCTTTCTGTTTCTACACATACTTGATTATTCGCCTTAATTGATTTCGTTTCTTCTATGGAAAGTGGAGCCTCTATTTATTCCTCATCTCTTGATAATTTCTTCTTCTGTTTTCTTAGTTTTTGATTTCTTGCAGTACAATTAATTCAGTCTTAAATGTGAACGAAATATATGCTAACTGTATCTATAAGATATCTATATATATCTATACAATATAGTTACTTTTCGTACTATTTAAAAAAAAAATTGTTGCTTTTTTTACAAATTTAGAGCATGAAAATCGTAATTATAAAAAGTAATAAAAAAATTTATGGAAAAAGCGATTTATTTGAATATTTATTTATAAAGCGAAAATAACATTGGATAAAGTGTTCAATAGCGAACTTTTGATTAAATCCGTTATAAGTAATTTCTCTATTGTAGAATTTAAAAGTTGTCATTTTAAAAACAATAAAATATCTTCAAATTTAAGTTGTGTCCTTATCCATCATTTGTAGTGTAAACACACATGATTTCACCATTAAACCGCAACGAGTTATGGCATTTAAATTGGTTAAGAGCTGCTGAGAATGTTTTGTCATAAAATAGTTGGTTTCATTGAGAGCTTTGGAGTCAGGTCAACCATGTCCTGATCTTTTTGCACATAAAAAAGAATAAAAGAAGACCAAAAGCTCGAACAATAAAAATGTGCAATATGAACAATAAAATTTTAAAATTGTACAATTTATAATCGTAGCCAAAAGATTTCATCAACGTTTTTATTGTTGTAATTCAAAGTTAACGATGTGTAAATTCTTAAGGGATTGTGGAATGCATTTCAAGCCACACAATATAATGAAAATTCTGCTTTTCCATAGAAAATATTTTTATCTCATTTTTGTTTCTTATTTTATTTTGGGTTTTTTTAGAATTTTTTTTTTCTGATAGTTATTTTTATATTTCTGTTTTTAGTTATTTTTAAATTTTTGTACCGACATGGAAGACAAGAAGTTAAAAATAGTAAAAAAATGAGAAGGATACAAAATAAAAGAACAAAAATTATACCATTAAAATGATGAAATTAATGTGATAACAAAACTTTAAGGCAGAGGAATTTTTATACTTATATACAAAATTTGTTGCACTTGTTGTTGTTGTTGTTGTTGTTGTTGTTGTTGTTGTTGTTGTTGTTGCTGTTGCTGTTGCTGTTGCTGTTGCTGCTACTAAAATGAACAACACTTTTGGCCTAATAAGCGAGGATGAAATTATGAAAAAACAAGCCTTCAACATGCAACCAAAGGCTATGATTTGTCCTTTTTATGTTCGTTAGCAAAATGACAGCTTGTTTGTTGTAAGTCATAAGCAGCACCACAATCCGTACATGATGGACAATGAAAAGAAAAAATAATGCCGGACTGGAGTAGAACACTTTTACTTTTTGTGGCAATTATCATGAGCATTATTATTACCACCAACAACCAACCAACCAACCAACCGACCAGCCAACCAACCTCATGAAGCTTCTCATAAGTTTCTCATGTGGTCCTCATGAATATCAACTGCAATTACCAGCAATTGGCCAAGAGCAATTTTCTTGCATTAACACAGAACAGTTGATTTGTATGACTTTCAATAGTTTACACGTACCAACGCGACACAGTTGGTGCGGTGCGTTAAATCTGTGCCCGCAGCTCCGTTGCAAATTGTCAATATGCGTATAACGTTGCGCTGCCAATTAAGTTAGTTCTGGTCTAAATACTCGCTCATAACTTTTTCTTTGTTTTTACATTGTTGTGCCACGCATAATGATCTAAAAATTCCGGCGCTATTCTTTTTTTTTTCCTTATTAACATTACAAGTTAAAAAAGTAAAGTAAAAAAAAAGCAAAAGCAAAATAGAACACAATGAAAGCAACAAAAAGAAACAACAACAACGTCTATAACAAAGTTAAAAACATAAATTTTTGTTTATATGCGAATATAAAAAAATAACTTGCAGCTATGCCACTGCTGCTGCAGCAGCAACGACCTTGACTGCAGTTATTATGTGCTCGCGAGGTTGTTCGTAACTTCGGCTTCGTCTTAAAAGTTGTTCGTCGTTAAGTGCTGTTTGTCGTGTTGTTCGTGTTTTTGTGCTGCTTGTGTTTGTTGTCCGCTGTGCTATGTTCGGAGTCAATAAATTAGTTAATGCTTTCTGTTTTTTCTAGTTTAAACTGTTGGTTTTTATTGCTTTGTATTGGCAACACTTTTGTGCTTGCGCTCCTTCGGCATCAATGCTGTTCTGATAATTCGATTTGGCTTCTCCATCATTGATTGTTCGGCTCATTTAAGGGCGTTCCTTGTCTTCATCAGTGAAATAGTTTAGTTCGTACTATTATTAACTAGTTTTTAATGAGGAATTTTAGTGCATAATAATAATAAATAGTGAAAATAATATTAAAATAAATTTCTTGTGTTGCGTTTATTGATTGTCTTGATAATGGATCTGGTGAAGATATAATGTAATTGCTTTAGCGATTATTTTCATCCTTTTATAAATTTTTATTAATAACTAATGTAAGAAATAAGTATTTATCTTAATAAAGGCAATAATTTATTTAAATTTATTGTGACTTTATTTATTGTATTATACATTTTTTTATTAAATACTAATTTAAGAAATCAATAATTATTTTAGTAAAGCCAATAATTTTTTGAAATTTATTGTATTATAATTAACTATTTTGTTTTATTAAATTTTTTTTTACAATAAAATGTTAGTTGTAAAAATTTTGATTGTATTTATAAATTTAAATTATTGTATTTTATTTTGGTTAAAACACGTTATTATATCAAAATGAATTATTTTACTGAAAATAGACACAGAAAGGATTATTATTTCTGGTCTCTATACCACTATTTCAATTACTTATATTTTATATCAATTATATAATAAATGTAATATCGGGCTACATATTTTACTTCAATAAATTTCACATTGGCCATGCCACCACTGTATCATCTCTGTGTTTAATTATCACTCAACAAAATCATAACCCACATCTGCGCAAAAGTTTCCCTTTCTCATTTAAGGAGAGGTTGAAAATGCCCATGACTTCTCCTAGCTGCGTCTATGGTATAAAATCTGAAACCTGATCAACACAGTGATTTTTTTTTTTATTTTTTGCTCGATGTAATTATTTTCTTTATTATAAGAGGTATTTATACAGACCTTACATCATCAAGATTAAATACATTAAGATTTTGATCTGCAGTTGATATGTAAAAATTGTTTAAACTTGCACTTGAAATAAGTGGTTTGGAAGATCTTTGCGTATCCCTCATCATATATGAACTGTTACTCTATATATGATATATTTTATAATATATCCCAAATGATTATATAATATATACTATAAAGCCATTGCTGAAATTATATAATGATTTGAATGGCATGCTGTTCTCTGTTTAAGCATATATTGCTGTTAAGATCAGTAACTTCTTAACAATGGAATCGCCAACTTCGGAATCGCAGAAGTATATATAGATGATGAATATGCAACCAATTTAAAAATGTCGTTGCTAAATATATTTATTGTTTTTGGTAAGTAAAATTAAAAACGCATTGAAGTTATTAGTCATTTCAGACATTTTAACTTATTATATATATAAAAATTGTTATTTTTTATTTTTGATTTATTTGGAATATCCTATACTCGTAAATAGTCAATATTTATTTTGTAAAATGTACACAACAACAAATCCATTTAATGTAAAATGTGATAAAAATCCTATAGCAATTGCATTATATTCTAACCCTAATTAAGAACATATAAATTTTAAAACATGAAACTAAAATATTCAAAACATTAAACAGCAATTGCGGAACCAAAGCAGAAAATAGAAAAGAGACAAAAGACCATTTCAGAGACGAGACAGCAACAAATCATACACCAAAATCAGAACAAAAACAAAAGTGATTTGTCACACTGCCACAGCATATAAATCACAATAAGAACAACCACAAACCATTTTGAGAATTATGACCATCTTCATGCCCACAAAACTGCCAACATAAAAGCTCACCATTGTCCATCCACTACAACATACATAATCCATAATCGTTGGTCTTAAAAACGATAATTGTTGCCGAAGAACATGGTAATGCTTTTGTTACAGCATTGCCAACATTGCCATGCTTAAGATAAATGCATATCCAGCAAGTACGAGAAGCAGTTACCGAAAAAATTTAAAAATGCAAAGAAGCAAATAACCAACAAGCAAAAACCAACAAACGAAAATATGCTTTCCAGAGTTTAGACATTTCCGGATGCAACGAATTCCAACAACAACAGCAACAACAGAAACATAGCTTACATATGCTATGCATGCATGAATGCAGCTCAACTCAGATGATTGTTGCTGCTCAGTACTGATGTAGTACTGAGTTTTGAAGTTTTTTGAACTTTAAAAGTTGAAGCAATTTTAGAGATAGCACTCAGCTTCTAAAATATTATAGTTAGAGGAGTTTGAAAGTTTAATTTTCACAAAATTCTATAATGCATTCTAACATAAAGATTTCATAAACACCATAATCGCCTCTTCATCATCTATATTAGATGGAGATCTATGCGGATGAATGGTTGAGCGAATGGACGGACAGACGACGAGCCAAAACTCATATGAATACAAAATGAAATGGACATGCAAGACAAGAGTACGAGACATTAGTCAAAGCAAATGTATCTTCTATTAAAAATAAACAGAGACAAGCAGCTTAAAGTGAAAAGCTGCACCGAAACATTTGCTAAATTTGGCAAATTTACGGAATGCGAAGTGCAATTCAAAAGTAGAAAAAGAATTAGAAGAAGAGTAAGGAAAAAAATCATCCAGTCACTTGTCTAGAATACGTAACTGCACATATGGACTTAGTCTGACCGGATGTACTGACCAGCGCCCCACCAGTACACTAGTACCAGAATCTTCCGTTCGGTGCTGGTCTCTTATGAATTTTAAAAATTCAATAAAACAAAAACAGAACTCGGTGTAACACACACATGTTTAATATAACAAATATATATCACAAAAAGTAAATTTTATGCACTTTTGCAGTTGAAATGACTTCATCCTGTTGCTACTAAATGATTCTCTCTTTTAATTCTAAACATCAGTCTCAGAGCACCTCTTCTATGACATTTCTAAATTTAAAACGTTGTGCAGTGGATACATGTCACTAAATTAAAGCACCTGTAGTAAATGCGTGATTTTTAGAATGCAACTTACTTTAACATTAATTTTGAATAGTGCAGTGTTACAAGTAAAGAGTACTCGTAACTGAACAGTGGAGTCAGTATAAATTGGCCCGGTAACTAAAATTCTTCACCGTAATTTTGTAGGTATTTCTTGACTTGCCACTAGCAGTTTTATTATCGTCAACATGCGTTCGGTAGGGCTTCATGCTGTGTTGTACACAATCTCGGTACCAATAAGTTTGCTACAAATTTTAGTTGCTTTGCCAATGTGGGATATCTTATTAACACGTCCCGTGCGATGCATGTGGCACGTAAGTGGCAAAGAGATTTGTATCTGAATGTTATGTACTCATATTAGTATATCATGTTACTTACAAAAAATATTTGAAGTTGATAAATGCACTTTAGTGTGCTCGTTTTTATAGAAGAGATTTATTGTCTCAATTATAAATTTATAATATACAGTGTAAATGCATTTTAAATCAAAATTATAAACATACGAGTGTTTTTATTATTTACTTGATATATCAAAGGAAATTAATATTTTATAGACAATTTAATACTCGTAGCATGAATGAAGTAGTAGTTTTCTTTACATGTTTTTTACATATTAGTATTAGGATTAAAATATATAGGGTTTGAAGTATATAG
>NW_024031442.1:0-23357 GCF_002237135.1 Teleopsis dalmanni
ACTTATTTATTTATTTTTATAGTTTATTTATTTATTACTTATTTATTTATTTTTATAGTTTATTTATTTATTACTTATTTATTTATTTTTATAGTTTATTTATTTATTACTTATTTATTTATTTTTATAGTTTATTTATTTATTACTTATTTATTTATTTTTATAGTTTATTTATTTATTACTTATTTATTTATTTTTATAGTTTATTTATTTATTACTTATTTATTTATTTTTATAGTTTATTTATTTATTACTTATTTATTTATTTTTATAGTCTATTTATTTATTTATATTTATTTTTATTAACTTTTATATTTTATATAAATTATGTCGAGTTTTACTTAATATTTTAATATAAAAACAATTTTATTAATTTTAAGAAAAAATATTTTAATGTGATAATAATAATGTAATATTTTAATATAAAAACGATTTTATTAATTTTAAGAAAAAATATTTTAATGTGATAATAATAATGTAACATTTTAATATAAAAACAATTTTATTAATTTTAAGAAAAAATATTTTAATGTGATAATAATAATGTTATACATAAGTGGCTTTTTAAACACATTAATAAAAAAAATTATATAAATATAGTATTTTCTTTCAATTAATATGATTTTGAAAAGGAATTGCACCTTCATTAACAAAATAATTAGCTAGGTACATTCTCAAATTGTATGCATTATCTGGACCACGACGTACAAAAGACGTTACGGAAGGCAATGGTCCTCCAACAGATATTAATTCGTTATGCCATTCTCCTCTAACTACAGAATTATTTTCCATTTCAATGTCTGTAAAATTTTCCGGACAGTACCATCGCTTTGTATCATGCAGCATAATGAAATTGTGAAGCACCAAACATGCCAATACAATTTTTTCTGCATTTTCTGGACTAAACTCCATTGTTGTTCTCATTACTCTCCACCGTGCTGTTAAAATTCCAAAAGCATTTTCAATCACTCGACGTGACCGAGATAATCTGTAGTTAAATACTTTTTGTATTCTATTTGTAACATTTCCTCGAAATGGTTTCATTAGATTATTCTTTAGTGGAAAAGCGCAATCAGCGACGAAGTAATGAGGGAATGGTTGCGAAGTTAATGGTAAAGGAATACTGCGAGGCAACGGTAATTTGTTTTCAGCCAAGTCTTTACCAAATCTTGTTACTCGAAATATTCCTACAAATTAACAATCATTATTATATTATTATATCATTATTATTATATTATTATTATATTAACAATACATTATTATACAAACTAAATATAACTACCTCCATCACTCTGACTACCATATGCTCCCAAGCTTGCCGAAGTGAAAGTGTATTTAGCATCACAAGCTGCTATTAGTACGATGCTAAAAAATTTTTTATAATTAAAAAATTGGGAACCTGATCCCCGAGGACATTTAATAGCAACATGCTTGCCATCAATTGCACCAACACAATTTGGAATGTTCCATGTTTGCCAAAAATCTGATGCAATATGCCGATATTGCTCTTCTGTAGGTTCACTTAAATATATTGGTGATAGTAGTTGCCAAATAATATCACACATTTCCAACACGGTGTTTCTAACTGTAGTTCTTCCCAATTTATAGCTCCATGCTAAACTCTGTAAAGGGACGCCATGTGCCAAATACCTTTAAAAAATGTTCGTGTTATTTTTACTAAAATTACTAATAAAACAGTACATGTAACTTACAAAAGAGTAAGTGATAAACGTTCATCAGCGTTTATTTGCTGTCCAAATTTTGTCGCAGAAGGAGCTATTAACTTCAATAACAGAGTATATATTTCTTTAGACATCCGTGTATGACGAAAAAATTGTTCGTTATCTTTTTCTTTTATGGCTAAAAACGTTTTCCGGTAATAACCATGTAGAGCACGATCCACATTAATAGGACGAACTCGCCACCTTCTATTGCGCATTTGATTTCTCATGCTGTACAAGCGCAATATGTTTAGAAACAAATTACAAGCTTGTACAGTCAATTCATTTTGATTATACATATTTGTTAATAATTTACTTAAACTATTGTTAATTATTTCACTTTCAACAAAAATAACACAGAATTTCACTACACTTGCGGACACTCAACTACCGACTGAAACTTTTGAAAATATTTCATTTGCATGTTCCAATGTAAACAAAATCAGCTGTTTGCTTACCGTCTAACACCGCCTTAACTTAAAGCGAAATTTTCATTTCGTTTCTTCTTAACATCTTACGTTAACTACCGTCTAACTCCACCTTTAAGTTACTCTTAAGAAAAATTATATGGGAAATGAGTGCAACAGGGAGCATAATTTTGGTTCTCTGTTTTGATTTCTTGACAAAAAATTTGATTGCACTTCGCTATATTTATAAAAAAATTACCGCGCAATCGATTGTAAAAAATGTAGTAAAACTAATTTGCGCCCAATATTAGAAAAAGTATAGAGCAAAAATAATTAAAGTGATTTAATTATAAATTTTTTTGAAATAATAATAAAGTAAGTAAATAATAATAATTATGATTTAAAAATACTAGTGTATATAATTAATAAATTAATGTTTTGTAGATGGTGAGACAATGTGTTAGAGGCTGTGCCGTTTACAATACGTTATACAAATTTCCAGCAACCGGTGATGAAGGAATGCAATTGTTACTATAATCTGTGAAATATTTGAAATATGAAATATTTCTTAATATTCAGTACTGTGCAAATAATAATAAGAAATACCATCAGTATTGTTTTCTCATATGTTTTTCAACTACTGTATTTAATTGTTTTAAGATGCTATATTTTTAATACTAAGTTTATTATGAACATGTTTATTCTATATTTACTTATTTGTCTAACTATAACCGTTTGAGTATTGTATAAATTGTATCAAGTGTATTTTATAATAAAAATTAAATTTATATATAAATAAATGAGTTAACTGTATATTTTTTAAATACATAAAAGATAACGAAAAAATTTTATATGAGTTATACGAAACTAAGATGTGTCTCTAAAAAAGAATACTAATATATTTTATTTCATGTTGTTTGAATTTATTTGCAGTAAAAGAATATTGAAATGTTTTCAAAAACATAAATTTTTTAAAAACACCAAAAAAGTATGAAGTAATTAATTTACAATACACCTTTTGTCAAAATATTAAGAAAATTTCCCCAAAACTAATAATTACTTGTTTTCTTGAAATTTATTGGAGCCCAATTAATAAATGTTCCGTGTTTTGTGTTCTATGTTTCAATTTTTTATATTATTTTTATCATATTTTATTTTCATTATAATTTAATAAATTATAGCTGAATGAAAGAGTCGTTTAGGAATAGTTGGCGAGACTAAGAATATACACTTAGCAGAAAAACTCTGCGTACAGAAAGTAAACTTTGTTCCAACATATAAAAAATAAATAAATTTTTTAAATCAATTTTATTTTTTATTAGTACTTTAATTTGTGATCTTAATTTTAAGCTAAAAATTATTTCTTACAGATTAGTAGAAAAATTATAATAATTAAAAATGTAAAAAATTAGCGGTATGAGTGGCAGGAAAAGTCTACGTACAAGAGTTTAAAAAGCGTCGAAATATATTATTTTTTTAAAGATTTTATATTTTCAGTAACTTGTTGGATAACCTTTCCTTTTTATTACTTCCATAAGTCGTTTTGGTATCGAACTGACCAGATTCAAAGTCTCATCACTGATTATTTTACCCCATTCCGTGTCGTTCACGTTCTTCAGCATTTCTTTGGAGGTTATATAGTATTCATGTACCCGACGCTCCAGTAAATCCTATAAATGTTCTATTGGATTCAAATATGGCGATTATGATGACGTTTTGATTTGCTTGGGCACATTTTAAAGTAACCAAAGCTTTACAACTTCAGCCGTGTGCTTTGGGTCGTTATCTTGTTGATGTAAGTAATTGTTCTGTAACCCCAACTTCTTGGCACTGCTCTTTAAATTGCATTTTAAAACATTTAAATGAGCAACTTTATTCATTATCGACTCAATGAATTCCATTTTTCTCACTTTATTACTCGCCATACACCCCCGCACTATTACTCCTTCACTACCGTGTTTTATTGTTGAATACAAATCGTCATTATTAAAGGCAGTACCCGGAATTCGCCATATATTCGTTCGATCTTTGATGATAAAGAGACAAAATTTGCTTTCGTCTGAAAAAATTATGCGTCTCCAAAATTCTGGAGACTTATTTAATTACTCCCTTGCGATTGCTAAACGCTTCATTCTAATATCTTTGGAAATAAGCGGCTTGCTTCGTGCAAACCGGTTATGGTAGTAGTATTTTTTTAATATTTTGTGTACAGTATCCACTAGGGTGTCCCAAAAAAATCAAATTCTTTTTTTTTCAACGCATACCCTGTAATTATGTTTGAATAGTGTCAAAACAATTGTAAATAAATTTTCGTGTCATTTGAAATAAAGGAACCCGTGCCGACTTGTCGAAACATGTCAGAACTTGCATCCTTTAGCGCATCACAGCAAAGTTATTGCAGTGCTCGTTATTATTTGTTTGTTTTAGTAGTAAGCGCATTATTTTGATTCAATCAATATGTCAATAGGATTACGCAGTTTTAAAAAGGAAATATTTTTAATTGGGGATGTAAAACATCAAATCACTGGTTCAAAACTTCCCTCTAATGGACAAGTATTGGCAGTTCTGTTCTACAACATTCGTGAAGTGAATTTAAGTATTACTGAAAGCGCAAATCTTACTATTCGTGAGTGCATTATTTATTGGGAAAAGGCACGTATACCAACTAAAGCTATACCTAACTGTGTTAAGAAGTTAATTACATTATACCAAGTTTGGAGAGGTTTGCAGAAAAATGCGAACAAAACACAATACGTGTACGAGCAGCGTCGACAAGAGTTTATTACAAACTTAGACAATTTGTTTGACATTGCACATGCTGACGCGCTTAAATTAATAAAGATAAATGAAGATAAAATCTTCTTGCAGCGCCAGAGAGAGCCAGGTCGACCTGGTTACTTAGCTGGAGTGGACAAAAAATTAGCCGAAAAAGAGGAAAAAGCGCATCTTAGAAACATTGAGGAACAAAAGCGTCGTGCTAATTATTGTTTATCCTTAACTGCTTCGACGATATCTTATCACGAAACTTTATCTTCTGATTCTGAAATAATGGATCTACAAGAAAATTTACCCATCCAAACTGGGAGTGCGCAGTCCGCTACTAAAAAAACTTCTATAAGGAAAAATTTTATCACTCCAAAGTTAGTGGCAGCTTTAGATAGGTGTCAGTTAAGTATGAGAAATTCTGTATTTATTATTGAAGCTACTCTTGAGGCACTTGGACACAATACTGACGAATTTCCTATAAGCAAGTCCTCCATTCAAAGAATTCGCACAGAAAAACGAAAACAGCGTGCAGAAATTATTAAAGTCGATTTACAAAACGAAGTACCAGACATTGTAACTGTCCATTGGGATGGCAAACTGTTGCCGGCTTTAGATGTCCGCAAATGTAGAGAAGAACGTCTCCCGATTGTTATTTCGTATGGTGATAAAGAACAACTTATTGCGGTGCCAAAATTAGACAACTGTACAGGAAGTGAACAGGCACAGGCAGTTTGGAATGCGGTTACTGACTGGAATCTCGAAGATAAAGTGCAAATCCTTTGTTGTGATACTACTGGTTCAAATTCTGGTCGTATTAATGGTGCTTGTGTGCTTCTCGAACAAAAATTTAATCGAGATATGCTTATTTTTGCTTGCCGTCATCACATCTACGAATTGATATTGAAAGGCGTTTTTGAAGCTAAAATTAGTCAAGTTACTAACAATCCTAACATTCCATTATTCAAAAGGTTACAAGAAAACTGGACAAATATCGATCCTAAGAAAGTACAGTATCCTACAGAAAGGTTATCTTACTTGAATGCTTCAGAAATTGACAAACTGCTGGAATTTTATCGAACTGAATTGACTAAGAAAATTGTTAGAAACGACTATAGAGAATTAATAGAGCTTTCAATAATATTCCTTGGTGGAGATACAGAAAAGAAATTTAAGATTCGACCTCCAGGTGTCATGCACCAAGCGCGATGGATGGCGAGGGCAATTTATTTATTAAAAATTTCATTACTTAGCTCTCAATTTATAACGTCTAACAAGGATAAAGCGGCTCTGTTAGACGTCTGCCTTTTCATCGTGACATCCTACGTCAAACCTTGGCTGCAATGCATTTCAGCGGTAAAAGCACCTTACCAGGATTTGTGTTTTCTGAAGACCATGAAGGCTTATGAAACAATTGACAAAATTATCTCAAAAACAGTTTTACAAAAGTTCTGTCAGCATTTATGGTATTTAATTGATGAAGTGGCTGTCTTGTCCCTATTCGACGATGATGTTGATTATGAAAGAAAGGCAAAAATAGTTAATAACTTAGCCAAAGAAAACCCATCAGCCCACAGTAAACGATATATCCCTTCAAAAGATGAACTTTGTGGTTCACTTTACGAGAAAAACATCGATGACTTTGTTTCATTGAAAAGCAAGGCTTTGTTTAATCGACTCAAAATTGATGACAGTTTTCTCAACGAATGTCCTACTTCATGGTCTAGTAATGCTTCATTTCAACATGCTAAAAATAAGGTGCTGACACTGCGAGCAGTTAATGATACAGCAGAAAGAGCGGTTAAGTTAATGCAAGACTTTCATGGCAAAATCACTGTTGAAGACGAACAAAAGGAATTTTTACTACGCTGCGTACAAGAACACAGATATGTTTATCCTGACTGTAACAAACAAACTCTAAAACGAAAATTAAATAATTAACATCATTTTAATAATAAATACTTAATAAATATAAGAGACAGGTAAAATAGTGTTTTATTTACTGAATAAACATGAAGGTCTAAACTGTCTTCTATAGTTTCAATACAAACTTTCTGTTAAAAGTTTGGGATCAAGTCGGCACGGGTTATCGTTATCCGATACCAATAATATTTATTATTTTAGTTACTAGTATCAAATAGAAAAAAAATAAGAGGTATGCGTATTTCAAATCGAAAAAAAAAAGTTCGCCCTTATACCCTGGGACACCCTAGTATCCACGTGAAATTGCTTCTGGAATGTCTGGTCAATATATTTCTATAACAGAAGTCCAGCTAGCCGAGGATTATCTTTCATCGAATTAATAATGCTGCGGGTTTCTCTTGTTGAAAGCTTAGATGGACGCCCAGATCCCAACTTCGAGGTCAATAATCCTGTTTAGTTGTAGTTGTTTACTACTCTTTGGATAAAAGAATGTGACCGCTTAACGATTTGACCAATTTCGCGATACATTTTCCTTTTTTTCCATAGATCAATAATAATACTGCTCTCACTGTTAATAATTTCTTTTCCTTTATTTGCCATTATAAATTTAATTACTTTTTAATCGTTAAATTATAAAATAAGTGCGTGGGATTGTGTATAATGATATACTGGTACAGTAAAACATAAAGCACGCCAAAGTTCTACTGTTAAAACTTCGGAAATTCCCCTTTATTTGTTTTGTACGCAGACTTTTTCTGCCGCCGATAGCGCTGATTTTTTACATTTTTAATTATTATAATTTTTCTAGTATCGTATTAGAAATAAGTTTTAGCTTAAAATAAAAATAACGAATTAAAGTACAAACAAAAAATAAAATTGATTTGAAAAATTTATTTATTTAGTAATTTTTTATATGTTGAAACAAAATTTACTTTCTGTACGCAGAGTTTTTTTGCTAAGTGTATATGCATGCAACAATCATTTTTCAGAAGAAATGATTATGCATAGAAAACTTTGTAAACATGCATATCCAAACAGGAATTTAGAATTAAGTTTTATTAATAAATCAGACAATGCAAAAGACAATAAAAGTAATGTAGAAAGTCAGTGTAACAATTTCAACCTCTCTAGTGAATCGGTTAGGATATTAGTTTCAAATAGTATAAGCTCTGTTTGTGGAAGAGAGGTCCAAACAGACTGTAGTCTTTCTGAAACAACTCCTAGAAAAAGAAAATTGAGAGAAGAGTTATTAGTTTTGAAAAAGAAATTAAAAACATTAGAGAAGGCATTTGAGGAAAAAGACCGTTTCCTCAAATTAAAAGATGAAGAAATTAGAAAAAAAAACAATTATATAGAAAAGTTAGAGAAGGAGAAAAAGGAGTTGCTTGAATCTCTCACAAAACATAAAATCATACATAATATGGCTTAGGAATCAGGGCAAGATTTGATAGAACAGCTTTGCGGTAAGTTACCACTTAATGTGCAAGTATGTGTAAAAAGTTGTTTACACAATGTTAATCGTCATTCAAATGAATATAGTTATAATTTACATTTAAAGACTATTGTCTTAGCCGCTTATTTTTTGTCCCCTTTGACCTACAAGCATTTGCGTGAAAGCTTTAATTGGCCAACTGAACGCACTTTACGTGACTTCGTATCAAGTTGGCCCAAATCCCCCGGCTTAACTCACAGCAATATTAAAGCCTTGGAGTTGCGAAGTCGCGGATTTTTATATGAGCAGAAATTCGTTTCAATTTCGTGCGATGAAATGTCTTTAAGGGTTCACCTTCAATATGATAGACATAACGATAAAATCGTTGGTCTTGAAGATTATGGTGATGAAAACCGTTCTTGTAAGGTCGCAAGTACTGTTTTGACATTTATGATACAGGGAATTGGTGAACATAGATGGTCTCAACCTTTTGCTTATTTTTTTGTCAACGGAAATTGCAAAGGTGACACTTTACGCTCATATGTAATTGAAGTTATTAAACAACTTCAAGGCATTAATTTAATTCCCTGTCATTTTGTTTGTGATCAAGGTAAAAATAATATTAGGTTAGCTAAGTTATTAGGTGTAGATGAGCATCGTCCTTTTTTTAAAGTTAATGAAGAAGAAATATTTTTCTTCTATGATGCTCCATATTTATTGAAAAGTACAAGTAATTCCCTAAAAAATAGTAAAAATAATTTAATTTTCAATAATATTTCAGTTAAATGGGACGATTTATTTTATTTTTATAATAGAGATTCGAAATCAACCATTCGTTGTGCACCCCGTTTAACAAATGCTCACGTCAGACCTAACTGCTTCCAAAAAATGCGGGTTAAATATGCAGCTCAAGTGTTTAGTAATACGGTTGCTTCAGGAATGAGAACAGTTTTTAGTTCCGGCTTGACAGAGCTAAGTTTATCTTTTAGTAATACAGCCGAAGTTTTTCTTTTTTTTAATAATCTTTTCGATATGTTTAACTCAAGTAGTACAAGCAGTTTAGGAATCAAGAATGGCTTTATTGGATCTGCTGACCAAATGAGTTTTCTAACCACGGCAGAAAATCTTCTAAAGTCTATTGTAATGAAAAATAGTGAAGGCTTTAATATTGGTAACACCTTCTCTTTTATTAAGGGATGGCTTATCATCCTCCTGGGTAACCGGCACCTTAACTCGGTAACGTGCCTCTATGTATACCTCAAAGGTGGTGTAGAAAATACATAAAAAATTATTATATCCAATTAATTAATCAAAGATGTCAGAGTTTTTAAAATTTTTAAACCTCTACCATCTTATTTAGGGAAAAATTAAGTAAACATATAACTAATGTAAATATATTTTAAGTTATAAAATAAGTCAGTAGTTGCTTAAGGCCCAAGCTGCTATAGCAGGAAGTTTTTTTTTTCTTTACTTGTTATTTAAATGACTATGTAAAGTTAATAATAAATAAATAAACCCGAAATGTTTATTAATAATACTCACCACAAAAATTAACTACGAGCGCGCACATCCTTGCGCATCAACGATCTATTCGGTACTGACTACAAAATTCGTTTTAAGAAATCATATAAAGAAATTTTGTAGGCAGAAACCGAACGATGCTCGTTGACGTGCGTGCACACCTGCACGCATCAACTATCTATTCGGTACTGACTACAAAACTCGTTTTACGAATTAATGAAAATTTCTTAGGCAATGCTCTATTTTAAAAATGCATTCACCATAATGGAGTGGCCGTGCAAGCAATAAAATTAGTATTTATTGCGATTGTTTAAAAATTTATTTAATTTTGAAATAATTTTCTACAATTCCTAACGAAATCCAATATATATTAAATTAATTTTTTAATATTATATCTCTTGAAGTGAACAATGCTATATACTCAGTTATTTATTTCTGAAAATAAGTAAAATAAATTATAATATCACTTTTGATATGTTTAACACTGAATTACTATTATAAAAATTAATTATTTCTATTTTTCAGTACACAATTTATTTGCATAGATATGTGAATTTAATGCTGCATGCAATAGAATATAAATTGTATATATTAATGTCATATAACTTTAAATTTCATTATACAATATACCCAATTTACAAATATTTTAACTACAAAAAGCTATTTAAATGGAAAACATTATTAACATGATATTATACTGAATTTCAAAACATATTTTTTTCAATTTCAAGCTAAAATAGATTTTAATTGCTTTCAACATATTATATGAAACCCTTCTGAACTATTTTCGCACATCAAAAATATAATAATAGCTAAGAAAAGTGTATAAATAATTGTGTGACATACTCAATTACAATTAAAAAATTTTTTTACATAATTATATGTTATTGTAAATAAATCCATTTAATTTAATAATATTTAAATTATATGTAATGTATGCTTATATTCATTTATGATTATTTATATATCTGCTTAAATAAAAACTTGTACAGTAAGTGGTTGAAAAAAAGTTATGCAGCAGCCCTGAAAGAGCATGAAAGAGCGTAAAAGTGGCATAAGTGTGGTGTAATCACACTTATTTAATACGTGTGACAAAAATGTTATAAAAAATGAATTTTCTTAAGCAATTTCTCTTAGTTTTGATCGAGGTGGGCGGAGTTTCCATTCTAGAAAATATATTCTCTGATCTGTACAATCATAAACTATTATTAATTCATTAATTGAAGCATGAAGGACATTTCTATCCTAATTATATAAAAAGAATTAAATTATAATTTACACAAATTTTGTATAAAAGCAGTGAATGTTTGTAAATAAAGACATTGAAGAATTGGTATCATAACGTAAAGTTGTTTTTTAATTAGTTAAAAAAGAGTTAAAAATTTAAAAAAGAGTTAAATTTAACATGTACATAAGTTTCTGCGATTGATCCTCTGTTGCAAAATTTCTTGCTCCTGTTCTTGAGATAAATCCTCCGCTAAAACTCGAAATGCAATTGAATGCATTTTTGAAAACTTTTTTAAAATTTTTTATTTAAATAATCATTAACACAATTGCCAAATTAACACATTAGCACAATTCTTGTTTATTTTGCTCATGCACAATTCTTTTTATATATTTATTTTACTCATTAAAATAAAAGTTTTTTATTATTTATTATTTACTCATAAAATAACTTATATTTATTTCCGATAATTTGTGTAGCAAACAAATAATGCGATTTCTACATTTAAATCAACATATGATACGCAATTCTTTTCTTTGTTTTACTCATTTTCGCACTTTTCGTCATTGAAAAGTGGCATGGTTGCCAAAATTTAACAAAACAAATTTGAAACTGTGCAATGCAGTTAAATGCATTTTTGAAAACTTTTTTAAAATTTTTTATTTAAATAAACATTAGAAACTGCACAATTCTTGTTTATTTTGCTCATGCACAATTCTTTTTATATATTTATTTTACTCATTAAAATAAAAGTTTTTTATTATTTATTATTTACTTATAAAATAATTTATATTTATTTCCGATAATTTGTGTAGCAAACAAATAATGCGATTTTTACATTTAAATCAATATATGATACGCAATTCTTTTCTTTGTTTTACTCATTTTCGCAATTTTCGTCATTAAAAAGTGGCATGGTTGCCAAAATTTAACAAAACAAATTTGAAACTGTTGTTGTTTCCAAAACTGCTGTCTCCCAAGCAATTCAGAATAAGGGAGTTGTATGTTAGGGAACAGCGTGGGAATAGGGAGTTTTGTTCCCTGAGAGTATTCAGAATAGGCCTGTATATATAATTCTTTATTATAAATAAATATGAATATATATCTAATATGTTAGGTAAAGAAGACCTTAAAAAGTAAAATAAATTTCGAGGTTTATTATATGTGTGTTGTTATGTCAGTTACGTGAGTATTTCGTCAGTATGGGAAATAAGTCTGTGTTTGCAACAGCATTGGTTTTCATGAGGTTGCAATAACCGAGAACATACTGTAATTATACATCTTTATTGCTTCTGGTTTTGCAAAAAGTGCCGTTTATTTAAAAATGCTTAGCTCAATAAAAGACAAAAAGAAAAATAATACTAATGACTACATTTAGACTAATACCTAAGATAGCATTTCATGTAGATTACAAGAAAAGTAATCAAGCGTGCCTTACCTAGATTTATACTATTATAGCGTCGTTTCTTAAAATCTATTGAACATCTAGCCGCGATTAATGGCATTAATGAAGACAAAATGCATATGCAATGAGTCTTTCCACAATACAATCACTCAAAGCACACATTAATGATAGTGGAGAAATAATTCTGCATTTGTGGTAACAGTACAACCAATATGGCAACCCGTAAAAATATCCGATTGTCACTTTTGAAGAAAACAACAGACCTGACAATGCTGAGCAAAAAGCACATTGAATTATTAATTTTCTGTTAGTAAAGTAGTTTTGTATTTGTTATATAATCTTGTATTCTAAATAAAATAGTCAATGAAAACGATTAAAGTGGTCACCCCGACGCGCAAAGTGAAAAACTTACAGAACTAATTTTTTAAAAATGTAAAATAACATTAGTTTGGGAAATGCTAAACATTCACTAAAACTATTAACGGGCTTATCCAACACGAACCATCGTTATCACAAGTATCAGAACAAGAAAGTTTGGAACGACTAAAGCGGAGACTACGTTAAAAAATCAATTAAAAACTCTACCAAGTAGTGCATCTTATGCAAGAATACACGCGCAAACTGCGCTTCTAGACAAATACATAACAACATGGCGTTGAACGCGGAATAAACTACAAATACACAACTAGACTCCACAAAAATAAACACAAAACACAATGTGAGAGTCCCGAACTTTAACAAAACCAATCCAACGGTATGGTTTGCACAATTTTTTGTCTAATCAATGAATTTTTTGTCTAATCAATATTCGAGACGATATAAACAAATTTGATTGGGTTGCAGTAAATTTGGATGAAGATATCGTGAGGTGGTTGCTAAAGATTTAATTACGAATCCTCCAACAAATAATAAATATGAAACCCTTAAGACACATTTGTTGGGAAAATTTGCAGAATCAGCCGGATCCAACTTGCGGCGCCTACTACAAGGTGTAGATACTACGGGTATGAAGCCGTCGAAATACTTTCGCACATAAGACCTCTGGCACCGGATCCCTATAGCGAACAAATCATTCGCACGCTTTTCTTCAGCGAAATGCCCCAATCCATTCGTCCGGTGTTGGCAATTTGGGAAGAGGATGATCTGAACAAACTGGAGGCGTTAACAATAAACGCAATGTATATGTGTAAGGTATCACCACAGCCTATGAAAGCCACTGCAGCTGTGTGCAGCACGGCACATAATGATTTGTACACAGCTGTTTAACTTACTGACCAAGTAAAAAAGCTGCAGGTTGAAGTTAAACAACTTACAAAAACAACCACGAGTCGCAACGGTTCTCGATCGCGCTCGCCCAAAACTTTAAGCGATATCAACGGTCAACAGCGACGTCATGACAGTTTGTGTTACTACCACACCAAGTTTAGGGACAGTGCCACCAAGTGCAAGCCAAGCTGCTTACGATGGGCACCTTTAAACTAAAAAAGCTGTCGTCAAGCACACTGGTTGACGGCAGTAGCAAACAACTTGACCACATAACCAGTGATTTATCTGTAGCAGAAATACAACCACTCATAAGTAGTGAACGTCTTTTTGTCGTCGATCGCAGATCAAATTTTCGTTTTTTGGTTGACTCGGGCTCAGTTGTATCAATAGTGCCACGGCATTTGGTGAAATTCAAAACAACACAAGGAGAGTTCCAACTATACGCAGCGAACCAAACTCTCATTACCACATTTGGCAACAACACAGTGGAATTAGATCTAGATTTACGAAGATCATTTAGGTGGCAATTTATCATCGCATATGTCGAAGTTGTTATTATTGGTGCTGATTTCTTAAACCATGTTCATTTGTTAGTTCATCTAAGAAGCAAACAACTTATAGACATGACGACGAAGCTTAACACACGAGGTGGTCTTTCAGTTTCTCCGCCATCAACCATATCTACAATTGACGAGACAGCCAAGTTCAGCAATCTGCTCAAAGAATTCATTGATATTACACGACCAGTGTTGAAACAGTCATTTCCCAACGCTCAAAAGCATGTGGTGACTCATAATGTTGAGACAAGAGGCAACATTGTGTTTGATCGTCCCAGAAGGTTATCTGGACAGAACGTTGCTGTGATAAAAGCCGAAATCACTTTATTACTGGACCAAGGTATTTGCCGTTTGTCAAAAAGCCCATGGGCAAGTCCTTTACACATGGTGGCGAAAAATAATGATGGCTGGCGTGCTTGTGGCGACTATCGAAAGTTGAACGCAATAACGATGTCGGACAGGTATCCTATCGGTCACGTACATGATTTTGCGGAAAAGTTACGTAACAAAACGTTGTTTTCAGCACTCGACTTGGTGAAAGCATATTACCAAATCACAATGGCAGAGGACGACATCCAAAAGACTGCCGCGAGCACACCTCTCAGCCTGATTGAGTTCTAGTACATGCCGTTCGGATTGAAAAACGCGACGCAGGCATTCCAACGTTCCATGGACCAAATTTTCGTGGCCTTGATTTCGTGTATTGCTATATTGACGACATTTCCATAGCTTCCATAGAGGAACATGAACGTCATCTCCGAACAGTGTTTACCATTTTGCGCCAACATAGATTCAGGTTAAATGTCAACAAATGCCAATTTGGTAAATCGGAAATTTTCTTTCTGGGCTACACGGTCAGCAAGAATGGCATTAAACCACCACAGGACCGCATTGAAGCATTAGTGAATTACAAACAACCTGACACAATCAGTGAGCTAGCACGTTTTCTAGGTGTTCTGAATTACTACCGGTGTTGCATACCACACTTATCGCAACATCAAGCACAGCTTAGTGATCTGGTATGAAACATTAAAAAGAATGACAAACGAAAAACCTCTTGGACCGAAAGTCTCGATGCGTTTAATAACTATAAACACAGCGTTGTGAATGCTGCACTAATTGCACATCCATCACCTGATGCTGAGCTAGCACTTATCTGTGATGCTATTTTGATTAAAGCTACAAGCAATTGTTTTCAACTACAATAATTCCTTGTTCTGCGATGTGTCTACAGGATTAATTCGACCATACGTTCCAGCATCTTTGCGTCATAAAGTTTTCGCATCAATTTACAGCATGTCACACCCCAGTGGAAGATCCACACGTCTGGCCCTCCATGCGAACAGATATAATTGGATGGGCGCGAAATTGTTTACACAGACACAATACTTTTCGGCCAATTAAAATCGACATGCCAGACAACCGTTTGGACCATGTACATATCGACATCATTGTGATGCCAATGGATAAAGAGTATCGCTATTGTTTAACAACGATTGATCATTTTTCAAGGTGGCGGATCGGAGCCTACAAATCGAATCAGCATTTTTCAAAACCTTGACAAAAATGATAGGAGCAAAATATCTCCACACCACGTCATACCACCCACAAGCAAACGGTATGATTGAAAGCTGGCACCGCTCCTTAAAAACAGTACTAATGTGTCACGAAGCAGAATCCTGGATAGAATTACTACCAACAGTCCTGCTAAGCCTGCGAACGTGTTTCAAGGAAGATTTGCAAACTTCAGCTGCTGAGATGCTGTATGGTTTCCCGATTGGACTACCTAACAAGTTTTTTGAGGACGACCAACGAAATACCAGCCCGCAGATTTTCATAGAGAAGTTTTGCAAACACTTGCGATTAGTGCGATCAATTCCCGCAACACATCACCGGAACAATGTTTCATTTGTGTTGAAAAACCAACATGGCAACCCGTAAAAATATCCGATTGTCACTTTTGAAGAAAACAACACCCCTGGCAATGCTAAACAAAAAGCACATTGAATTGTTAATTTTCTGTAAGTAAAATAGTTTTGTATTTGTTGTATACTCTTGTACCCAAATAAAATAGTCAATGAAAACGACTAAACATTCATGCAGAATCTGTTATCGATTATCTTTAAACTTCTTCTAATACATAATTTATGATTAAAATAAAAACCAAAGCTGCTCAATACCTATGGATATATTTTTATAACATTTTACCTTTTCATAGTAATTGTTATATTTTTTTCAACAAATAAAAAAATTGTTTCTTATTTTTTATTCTTATACTATTTTCTTACAGTATTTACCTCCTCCTGTCTTATGCTAATATTAATTAAGTTGCAGTGGTTATATATGACATAAGATAGCCATTTATTTTCAAGCCATATATGCAACCATCACACATAATACAAATTTAATAAATTTTGATTAATTGAACTTATTTACCTCTATACATTAAAATCCAATTGCAATTACTAACTTATCTTTGTGATGTCATTTGTATACAGATTTATTCATTAATTTTTCTTTTTTTTTTTGCAATATTCATAATAAGTAAAGAAACGCTAATATTACTAATTTAAAATGATATATAATATAAGCTACGAATACATTATCTTTTTCAATACTCATATTTTACACAAACATATAATAAATTCTTATTACAGTTACTGAACAAAACTTTAAAATATACAAAACAACAAAACCTGAAAAAATGTGCACAAATAGAACAATATTATTATATATTACATCATAATTTATACATTATATGACTTTGTTAAGCATATGTCCAAAAATTGTAACGTTCAAATAGGTTCAACTGCTACTCGATGTCATTTTTATATTGATGCAAATGATGAATAAAGGGTTTATAACGCAAAATAATTTTTGTAAAGATATACCAATAAGTGTCTATACACAATACGGATTTTAACAGATTTGTATATATGTGGAGTTACATTTTAAATTACATACACAAGTATGGGCATACATATACATATATAAATATACATTCAAATAAATATGTAAAAATATATTTATATAAATATATGTATTAATATATATATGAATATATGTATTAATATATATATAAATATATGTATTAATATATATATAAATATACATACAAATAAATATATATATATAAATATGTATATAAATATTTATAAATATATATAAAATAAATATATATATTACATATACGTTACACATAGCAGAAAGAGTTTACGTTCACCCTCAATATTTTACTTAAATTTCGCACAACTTTTTTAATTTGTACTCAAATTAATTTTTGTTTTCTGATTTATTTTAACCAAAGAAACAACAATAAAGTTCTAATATAAAACATTAACAGTTATTCTTTAAAAAATTAAACACAATTATATACAAAAGCAACAATTTTTAAAGCAGAAAAAGTCTACGGATATTTCTTAATATTTACATTTACCGTTAATTTAAATTCGGTTGCAAGTATAAATGTGTCATTAAAAGATATATAATTATCAGTTGACATCTTAAAGAATCTAAGAATTAATCATTTAAAAATGTTTTTTTTATATAAACAGTAAATTTTTACATTGGAAAATAAAAGAGCCGACGAAAAATTGCTAAAGATATTGATCGGCAATATTCATCTGTGCAGAGAATTATAAACTTTCAGGAGACGGGTAATTTCGTTTCTAAACCTCGTACTGATCGTCCCTCAATTCTGTCAGATAGAGAGAGACGTTGCATAATCAACCAGGTGAAAGTAAATTCAATAGTAACAGCCTCCAAACTAGGTGAACATACTGCCGAAATACTTGAAAACAAAATCAGGCCTATTCTGAATACTCCCAGGGAACAAAACTACCTATTTCCACGCTGTTCCCTAACACACAACTCCCTTATTCTGAATTGCTTGGGAGACAGCACTTTTGAGAACAACAACAGTTTCAAATTTGTTTTGTTAAATTTTGGCAACCATGCCATTTTTCAATGACGAAAAGTGCGAAAATGAGTAAAACAAAGAAAAGAATTGCGTATCATATGTTGTTTTAAATGTAAAAATCGCATTATTTGTTTGCTACACAAATTATCGGAAATAAATATAAGTTATTTTATGAGTAAATAATAAATAATAAAAAACTTTTATTTTAATGAGTAAAATAAATATATAAAAAGAATTGTGCAGTTGTTAATGTTTATTTAAATAAAAAATTTTTAAAAAGTTTTCAAAAATGCATTCAATTGCATTTCGAGTTTTAGCGGAGGATTTGGCTCAAGAACAGGAGCAAGAAATTTTGCAACAGAGGATCAATCGCAGAAACTTGCGAGACGCTGCAAATCCACTTGAGCTGCCTAATTTCTTGTAAGTCAAATATAAATTTAATTTGGTTTTAAAATAAACGTTTTTTTTTCATTATAGATTCCAAAAATATTACAGAGTAAATAAACCAGCATTTATTTACCTGTTAGAGGAACTTACTAAGGAACTACAACCAGCAAAGAAGCAGTTTGCAGTTGTTCCAATTGTGAAATTGAGCGGTTGTTTCCGTTTCTTTGCTGAAGGAGCTTATCAGACAGGTGTTGGAAAAGACCACGATGTCGATCTAGCTCAGCCTATCTTCAGTAAAGTGCTTTCAGAAGTTCTCAAACATTCACTGCTTTCATACAAAATTTGCGTAAATTATAATTAACTTTTTTAAATAATTAGGATAGAAATGTACTTCATGCTTCAATTAATGAACTAATAATAGTTTATACCTAATAACTAATAATAGTTTACAATAAAAAAGAAGCAATATTTTACCTTCACATAATTGCAAGAGTTTATTTTAACTTATTTTATTATTTTAATCCCATTCATTTCAGAATTTGGGTTTCTTTCATTATCTATTGTTTTAAATAACAATAGTTAACACTTTAATTTGTGGAAAACAACCCTAGTGGATAAAATAAATAAATAAAAATCTATATATTAAACTTATTATAATATTTTTATTAAAATAATACTTTTAATAAAATATATTAAATAATAATTTAGTTATATTAAATTTATTATAATTATTTTATTAAAATATATTCCAAAATCTGATCATTATGTTACTTTCATATTAAATAAAACTATTTTTAATACTTTTAAACTTGTGTCCCAAACAGTATGCTTGGGCAATAATTTATGCAAAATTGGGAAAATACCCCCATTCCCATACGATTCAAAATTCGGGAATAGGGAACAAAACTCCCATTCCCATATTATTAAGAATAGCAAAATTGGAAATAGGGAACAAACACCCATTCCCATGCGATTCAGAATAGGGCTGTAAACTTTGCAAGAATGAATGTAAATAAAGCTATGGCGTTCTGAAAATGAGTTATTTTCTCTGATGAGTTAGTTTTGCATATTTGGTATCAAACGTAACAAACTTGTGTGGAGAAAATCATGTACAGCCAATGATAGACAAAAATTGATTTCAACGGTGAAATATAATGGAAACGATGCTTTCTGTGAATTTTAATTGTTTTAAATTAAATATTAAAAAGGAAATGTACACTATTTCTGCATTCAAATTGCTGCTTTTACATATAATTGCGTTTAATTTTCTTTCAAAGAACCACTAATTTTTTATATTAGAATTTTATTGTTGTTTCTTTGGTTGAAATAAATCAGAAAACAAATTAATTTGAGAAAATTTAAAGTTATGCGAAATTTAAGAAAAATTTTATGATCGTAGACTTTTCCTGCCACATTTATACATATATATATAAATATATATATATAAATATATGTATATAAATATAAATATATATATACATATACAGTGTTGTGCATAACAAAAGCAACCAAAATGGGCACATCAAATAAACAAGTCTTTTGTCTACTTTTTACTTTTCATTCAAAAACTTAAATACAGAGTTTTATTTGTTATTGTATTAGCTACTATAAAAAAACAACAAAACTTACAATTCTTCATAACGGATTAAATAATTCAAAAAAATAACGAAATATTACAAAACGTGCACAATAGCAACTTTATTTATTGTATTACATTTTTGTATTATTTTTTTAAATTTTGTATAAAGCTCGTTGCTTTTAATTACTTGAGCAGATCTACGGGCCATAGGTGATATTAAATTGTCACTAAAACTATTTGGAATTTTATACCATTCATCTTTCATGACCTCAAACATTTTTGATCCCCAAAGCGACGTTTGAGAATATCAAAATGTTCTCAATCTTAAATTGGAGTTCCGTTGTTTAAAATCCATTTTTTTACCAACTTTAAGGTGTGTTTTGGGTCGTTATCGTACCGATATACCCATCGGAGTGGCATTTCTCATCCGCCATGGGGGACCATATGGTATTCTATAATTTTTTTGTACACACGTTGGTCCATTATTTATTGAATTTTATGAAAAGGTCTTAGTCTTAATCCTGAAAAGAATGCTCAAATTATTACTGACCCACGCCCATGCTTCGCCGTAGCTTTGCAGTTACGCGGATACAAAAGTTTTTCTTTTTCGTGACGTACTGTGCATATCCCATCAGAATTAAAGATTTTAAATTTCGATTTATTGCTGAAAAAAATTATCTTCCATTTATTAAGAGTCCAATTAAAAACCAAAACAAAAATCTGCCTCTTTTGCAAATGCTTTTTAGTTAACATTGGTTTTTTGACTGGTCTGTAACTTTTGAAACCGGCTTCGAGAGTAAGCCTGCGTACAGTACTAGAGTCAACACCTTGTTTAAGCTCGTCTACGACTTTTTTTCGACAACTCGAATGGTTGTTTTCTTTGTAATTCTTATGATGTTTGAATCAATTCTACGAGTAACCTTAAGAGAGGCTTCACCCAAATAAACCATTTTAACGGAATTTGTGAAGTTATATTTTTTATAAGCTGCGAATTAATAAATTTATTAATTTTAAATATTTTGGCTTTTTTATTTCAGCACAGTCCTTTAAATATTCTTTAATTCTTGCTTTTTCAAGTAAATGTGTTAGGAGCCATGATAAAAAACGTGCATTCATTAAATGATTTGAACTTTTCTATGTTTATGTTCTAATTTGCTAAAAAACATAAACCACAGCATAAAAATGCAAAAAACCAAAATAATGTCTTATAAGATAACACTTTGGTTATAGATCTTGACATTGATCTCGTCTCAGTTGTTATTGTTTTGCACAGTCGCAATTTACAATATTTCATTATTTTTTTGAATTTAATCCGTTGTAAAGAATTGTAAATTTTGTTGTTTTTTTATAGTAGCTAATACAATAACAAATAAAACTCTGCATTTAAGTTTTTAATTGAAAAGTAAAAAGTAGACAAAAACCTTATTTATATCATGTGCTCATTTATATATATATATACATATATATATATATATTTATATATATATATATTTATATATACAGTTTGTCAACATTGTGTTTGCAAAACGAAAAAATGTTACAAATGTTTGTTAAATGCCCAATAAAAACGATTTAATTTTGAAATAAAAAAAAAATTAAAAAGTTTACAATTAATTTAAACATTTTTCTTTATATTAAACTAAAAATTAATCAAAAATATCGTTAGAACAATAAAATAATTCACAAAAACAAAAATAACACCAAATTTGTTGTGTCAACATTGTGTTTGCAATTTTGCAATTTCTTATTTTTAACGGGACAGAATACCGTTAGATGTGTCTGGGTTTTTCTGTTTGTTATAATATTCTGCAAAAACTGTTCAATTTCTTTGTTATTTAATAAAGTAGAGTGTTTTAAGTGAAGGAATAACTAGAATACACGTGATTAAATATGGCCTGTAAAAGAACAAATTCAAATAATATTGAGTTATTATGTTATAATTACTACCTCGGTAAATCTGCTAAGGAATAAAGTCTAATGTTTAATATTGGGTTAAGAACAATTAATAATATCATAAACAAAACATAAAATGAGGATTGCATTAGTTTAAAACCAGCAGGCCACCGTATTAAACCATTGTCTGATCGCCATATAAGAAGAGTATTGCGAATAATTGATAAAAATCCTTGAATTTCCTTACGATCATTGGCATTAGGTCTGGAGAAGCTATTTAATATTGTTGTTAGTCACAAGGCAATAAGAAAAGTGCTATTACAAAACATTTATTCTTCGTAAGTTGCACGTAATACACCGTTGTTATCTATTCAAAAAATTGAAAAACGATTTCAGTTTGCTAGCACACATTTAAAATATGTTTCAGAGTACTAAGATGATGTGATTTTCTGGGACATTATGCTTTATTATCATGTTTGTGTGGGTCATGCATTATAATAAAGCTTGATTTCCACTTCGTCCCAAGAAATCACATCATCTTAGTATTCTGAAACATATTTTAAATGTGTGCTAGCAAACTGAAATCGTTTTTCAATTTTTTGAATAGATAACAACGGTGTATTACGTGCAACTTACGAAGAATAAATGTTTTGTAATAGCACTTTTCTTATTGCCTTGTGACTAACAACAATATTAAATAGCTTCTCCAGACCTAATGCCAATGATCGTAAGGAAATTCAAGGATTTTTATCAATTATTCGCAATACTCTTCTTATATGGCGATCAGACAATGGTTTAATACGGTGGCCTGCTGGTTTTAAACTAATGCAATCCTCATTTTATGTTTTGTTTATGATATTATTAATTGTTCTTAACCCAATATTAAACATTAGACTTTATTCCTTAGCAGATTTACCGAGGTAGTAATTATAACATAATAACTCAATATTATTTGAATTTGTTCTTTTACAGGCCATATTTAATCACGTGTATTCTAGTTATTCCTTCACTTAAAACACTCTACTTTATTAAATAACAAAGAAATTGAACAGTTTTTGCAGAATATTATAACAAACAGAAAAACCCAGACACATCTAACGGTATTCTGTCCCGTTAAAAATAAGAAATTGCAAAATTGCAAACACAATGTTGACACAACAAATTTGGTGTTATTTTTGTTTTTGTGAATTATTTTATTGTTCTAACGATATTTTTGATTAATTTTTAGTTTAATATAAAGAAAAATGTTTAAATTAATTGTAAACTTTTTAATTTTTTTTTTATTTCAAAATTAAATCGTTTATATTGGGCATTTAACAAACATTTGTAACATTTTTTCGTTTTGCAAACACAATGTTG
>NW_024031443.1:0-23293 GCF_002237135.1 Teleopsis dalmanni
AGGTCTATTGGTTTAAGTTTTGTTGTAGAATGGATTGAATTATTGTATGCTAATAGTGACTTAAAAATTTTGTCCTGTAAATCATCTGTATTTTCTGGGTCTGCATTTAATATTCTGATATGTTCGTTGAGTGTTGAATGTAGTCGTTCTACGTCAGCGTTTCCTGTTTTCAAATAAGGTGTAGTAATATGTAATTTTATTTTGTGTTCTTTCAGAAATTCTCTTATCATTACTGTATCTAATTCGTTATCTGTAACTATTGTTTCTGGTTTTCCTAGGTATTTGAATCGTGATTTTAAGGCTTTTATTATTGAGATCCAAGTTCTGTCTTCTAAGAGTTCTGCAGTTGCGTATTTTGTCAATTTATCTATTGTTGTTAAATACATTGTATTTCTTTGTGGAAACCAAATGTCTATATGTATTATTTCGTTATGTTTGGTAGGAGTTTTAGTTATACTTAAATTGTGTTTAATAGGGTTTCTATCAAATTTAGCTCTATTACAAATGTCACAGTTATTAATGAATTTTTGTATTTCTGTTTGTAGTGTGGGAGTGTAATATTTTTGTTTTAATTCTGAAAATACTTCGTTAATTCCCCTATGGTTATTTTTGTTATGCTCATTTTCTATAATTTGTAACAATTTTCCTTTGTCTATTATGTCTTCTAAAATTAAATTAGTTTTTAGTATTTTTAAATTTTTATTTTTTACAAAGTAGTTAATATATAATTTTTGGAATTTTAAATATATGTCTTTATCTTGGCAGTGTACTGCCGTTAATCCTTTATTTGGGAGTTTTTCCCTCATGTAATTTAATAATGTTGTATCATCATTGTCTTTCAATGTGATTGTACTTCGTACTTTATCTTTAAATAATATTATATTTGTTATTCTGTTTGTTCTTCCTTTCCTAATTATAATTTGATTTTTAAATAGATTTATAGGTTTTTCAGTAATTCTGATGAAATCCATACTGTCAGTTTCTGCACTGTGTACAGTTTGATTGTCATCGAAAAGCTCGTTAAGATTTATTTCAATGTCATCTTTTCCATTGTTATTATCTTCGAGAATTATCCTGCTCAGTCCATCTGCTATTACGTTTTCCTTGCCTTTTATGTAATTTATATCGAAATCGAATTCATTTAGTTTTATCTTCCATCTCTGCAGTTTGCAATTAGGTTCCTTAAGGTTGTGAAGCCATACTAGAGGTCTGTGATCTGTTTTTATTTGGAATTTTCTTCCAAACAAGTACATTCTGAAGTACTTGGTTGCCCAAACTATAGCTAAGAGTTCTTTCTCTATAGTACTATAATTCTTTTCATGATCGTTAAGTGTCCTACTAGCAAATGCTATTGCTTTTTTATTTTCTTGCATAAGCACAGCACCTAGTGCATAATTGCTTGCATCTGTGGTTAGTGTAAATTGTTTATGGAAATTTGGTCTTATTAATATAGGATCTGATTTTAATAATGTTTTTAATTTATTGAAAGAGTTAATATAGTCTTGGTCTTTCATATTGATTTTGGTATTTTTTTTCAGGTATTTCACCATATGATGGGCTATTTTGGAGTAATCTTTTATAAATCTCCTATAGTACCCAGTAATTCCTAAGAAAGATTTGATCTGTTTGACCGTTTTAGGCAATGGAATCTTTTCTATTGCTTCTACTTTCTTTGGATTGGTCTTTATACCGTTTTCTGTTACAATATGTCCTAGAAATTCTGTTTCTTTTGCACAAAATGTGCATTTATCTATCTGTAATTTAAGATTTGCATTTCTTAATGCATTTAATATTTTTATAAGGGACTCAATGTGTTCTTCTAAACTTGTGGAAAATATAAGTATGTCATCTAAATAAACTACACAAATTTTACCTATATATTCTTTTAAGACTGAGTTCATTAGTCTTTGCAATGTTGCAGGTGCATTCTTTAATCCGAATGGCATCCTAAGAAATTCGTAATGTCCGTGCTTTGTAGAAAATGCTGTCTTCTGTACATCGTCAGGGTGCATTTCAATCTGATGAAATCCCTTGGCTAAGTCCAGTGTTGTAAAATATTGACAATTTCCTAATTTACTCAATAATTCATCCATGTGCGGTATGGGGAATCTGTCCTCCACTGTTATGCTATTCAACTTCCTGTAGTCGATAACTATCCGCCATTTTTGGATGTTAGAGTTGTCCAATTTCTTTGGTACTATCCAAATTGGACTGTTGTAAGGACTATTTGAATCCTTTATAATACCTTGTTGTAACATTTCGTTGATTTGTGTATTTACTTCATCATTGTGTATTTCAGGGTATCTATACAATTTAGAATAAATAGGTATGTCGTTTTGTGTTGTTATTTTGTGCTTAATATCATTCGAAAATGTCAAACAATCATTTTCTTTGTAGAATATGTCTTTATATTTGCCTACAGTTTTATATAAGATGTCTTTTTCGAATGGTTGCAAATTGTCTACTTTAATAAATGAGTTTATATTGTTTATATTTATTTGATTATTATTAATTTCGATTGGATTTTCATTATAAGCTGTATTGTTGTATTCCTCCTCTTCTTTGGATAAGAATATGGTTATGATTGCAGTATCGGTTATTAGTTGCCTATTACGTAAATCTATTTTAGCGTTTAAATCTTTTAAAATATTTATACCTATTATACCGTCGAAGTTTTTATTAAAATCGCATTCCAAAAATTCACATTTATAGTCTGGTAAGTTAAATTCTTTAAAAAGTGGGAATTTACAAAGGGTTTTTATGTTAATTAAATTATTCATTGCAGTTACATTTAAATTAATATTAAATTTCCATTTTGGTTGGCATAAATTTGGATTGATTATACTAAATTCTGCTCCTGTATCTATAATAAAATAGAGTGGTCTAATATGATTTTTTATTTTTATATAGGGAAGTTGTTTGAGGCATTTGCGTGAAAATCCTCCTCTGCGCTATTTATTTGAAATGGTGCTGCTAAGACTGTTCCAATGTCCATCGGTTGTGGTCCATTTGAGCGTCTTGTTTGGGTAGAAGGGGAAGGTGTGTAAAAACTTCTGTTATTTATATTACTTGTGTTGAGATTGTTAGTTTGTTGCCTTTGTCTAACGGGTGTGTTATAGATATTATTGTTTGGTGTTCTATTAATATTGTTATTAAAATTATTGTTGTTATAACTATTTCTATAATTATTGTTATAGCCATTGTTGTTATTATTTCTATACATAATAGATGAATTATTATTGTTATTACTTTGTCTAGTTTGTGGGTTATTATTATTGTTAATTCTGTAATTATTATTATTATTATGGTAATGGTTATTTATGTTGTTACTAGGGTTTCTATCGTTATTATTATATTTTATATATCTACTGTTGTTATTTCTTATATGGTTATCACTGAAATTAGTATTTATTCTATTATTGTTATTTCTACTAGGTGCACCGAATTGTGTGTAATTTTGGTATCTAGCTTCAATAATAATTTTATAAGCTTCTTCTAAGTCTGTTGGATTTCGAGCAATTAATAGGGTTTTTGTTGGTTCTGGTAAATGGTTTTTAAATGTTTTTAAGGCAATTCTATTTATTTCACTTGTGATGTAAGTCCCATCATTGTGTGTAAGGTTCCTATTATTTAATCTTGATACTAATTTGTTTATCTGAAAGTAATAATTTTCTATTGTTCCATATAATGTTAGAGTCTTCAAGCTATCCATTAGTTCATCGCTGCTCCTTTGTTCGCCATAATGTTTTTTTAATATATTTACTAATTCTGCCCATGTTGTTACGCGTTCTTTATGCAAAATGCTTCTTGTTTGTCCTGTACATTTATTTTTTAAAAATTCAAATGCTATTTTCTTATTGTTTTCTGTTAAGCTATTAAGTAAGGGAATGAATGATTGTATTTGTTGAATGAAATCTGGTAATTGGTTCCTGTCCGTCCCGTCGAAATCGTTTACGTTTCGAATTAATTGGAGTACATTATTCAGGGTATCTAGAGCCAATTTACTAGTTTAGAATATTGTAATAATTTTTTTTGAAGAAATCAAAATGTAACAAAGTCAAGGAAATAATCAAGAATTTTAACAGATAAGGATACAATTCAGATACAAAATCATTTGTTTATTATAATTACATTTATTTAATTTTGTTTTGATATTTAGAATAAAATATTATAGTAATAAAAGAAATAAAAGAATAAAATTTGTTGACTTCCCTTTTTGATCCGCTAGTCCTTTAATTTGGATGGTTGATTTTTGTTTAGGTGGTTTATTAGTTTGCTATTTTTTTTTTTCTTTTGGCAGTCGTTGGTGGTGTGTGTATTGTTTTGGCACTTGTCACAGTATTTTAGTTTTTCATAACCTTTTGATTTAGTTATGAAATTTTTTATTGAGTTCATTTTATAGTTCAACACTTAAAAAAAAATTTTTTATTTTTAGTGATTCTTTGGTTACAATTGTTAATGTTTTTTAATAGTACCCGTTTTTTTTCATATAAGCGATGGCTTTTTTGCCTTCTTCACTATTGTCATAATCGTTACAAAACTTACGCCATTCTTCGCGTTGTTTTTGTTCATAATCTTTTATAAATTTTGCACTATTTATTTTCTTTGCTAGTCTCTCTGCTTCTTCGAACGCTTTTTTGTGAGAGTTTTGATGGTGTTTTAAATCTTTTTTGTGTTTAAAATCGTTTTCGCAAAACGCGCAAGGATTATGAATTTTTAAGTGAAGTTCACGTTCTTCACTTGTATTAAAGTCTTTTTTACAAAATCCGCAGGGAAAAGGTTTCATTTCACTTTTGTCGTTTTTAATAAAAGAATTTCTTTGAGTTTCTTTTCACTTTTTCACTTATTATTTTATTGCAAAAATTATCCTTAAATTTTTTGTATTTATTTTAGCAAAAATTTCTCAAATTTTTGCGTTTTATCCCATCCTCGTCGCCAGTTAAGTTCTCTGCACGCGTAATTTTTTTAAATAAGACACAACATTAACATTGGTTCAAAAATTTTTTTTACTTTATTGTTAATTTTAGTTCTTTTTGTTACTAACAATTTATATTATTTTTATTAATCTTTAACTTAAACAATTTTCTTAGATATTTCACAAATCTTAATAAATTTTTAAACTCAAATTCTTTGTATCAACTTTAATGAATTTTTTAATAATTTTTTTAAACAATTTCTTTGTATCAACTTTAAATGAATTTTTTAATAATTTTTTAAACAATTTCTTTGTATCAATTTTAAATGAATTTTTTAATAATTTTTAAACAATTTCTTTGTATCAACTTTAAATGAATTTTTTGATAATTTTTTAAACAATTTCTTTGTATCAACTTTAAATGAATTTTTTAATAATTTTTAAACAATTTCTTTGTATCAACTTTAAATGAATTTTTTGGTAATTTTTAAACAATTTCTTTGTATCAACTTTAAATGAATTTTTTAATAATTTTTAAACAATTTCTTTGTATCAACTTTAAATGAATTTTTTAATAATTTTTTAAACAATTTCTTTGTATCAATTTTAAATGAATTTTTTAATAATTTTTAAACAATTTCTTTGTATCAACTTTAAATGAATTTTTTGATAATTTTTTAAACAATTTCTTTGTATCAACTTTAAATGAATTTTTTAATAATTTTTAAACAATTTCTTTGTATCAACTTTAAATGAATTTTTTAATAATTTTTAAACAATTTCTTTGTATCAACTTTAATGAATTTTTTAATAATTTTTTTAAACAATTTCTTTGTATCAACTTTATGTTAGAATTGTTAGAATCACCAAAAACATGTGTTTACTTTATGAACGTTTTATTAAGACTAAAAGAATATAGAGAAATAGAAATTTACATTTTTACAAACTAAAGCAAGGATTACATAGATGAGACAGATACTATGCGTTGATATTTAACACTTCTCCTCAACGCAAGATATCTATACAATTAAATTTCTCTTAATGAATACCCATTTCATCTACAAATTTTTTATGCTTTATTTTTTGTAAATTTTTGGTAAGGATATCTGCTATCATATCGTTGGTACAAACATAGCTCAAACCAATTTTCTTAGATTTGTACATCTCACGAATATGGTGGTACCTTACATCAATATGTTTGCTTCTCGCATGATAAGTGGGGTTTTTTACCAAATGTTGCGCACTTTGATTGTCAGAGTTGATCACTATCGGTTGTTTAATCGCAAAACCTATCTGATGTAGTAACTTGCGTAAATATTCAGCTTCTTTTGCAGCTGTTGATAAACCTATGTACTCTGCCTCAGTGCTGCTAAGCGCCACTACGCTTTGTTTCTGTGATTGCCATGAAAAAACACAACTTGCTGCAACGAAGGCATAACCCGTAAAAGATTTTCACCCATCGACATCCAATCGCTTTGTGCCCTTTAGGAAGTTGGACTAAAGACCACGTTTGATTTTTAACCAATGAATTATACTCCTCCTCCATTGACGCTTTCCACTCTTCAGAATTTTTTCCACTTAACGCTTGTTGAACTGTGTCTGGTATTATCATACTTTGTTGTGATAATGCACCTACAGTAATTTAATCGTTTTATCGGACGTCCTGGTTTACCTGTGTTTCATACGAGGTCTTCCAGCTACCCTTTTCTGGGTTTTAGCAATTGCTACATCTTCTGAGATGTCACTCTTTACACTACTAATTTCTTCATCTCCTTCTTGTAAGCATTCGGCAATTTCTTTTATTTCATTGCCACATTGCTGCTGTGGCTCCATTTCAAAAGATACGTACTCTGATCTAGGTGATTCCATCATATTTTCTAAAAATATGATATCTCTACTCACAACAACTTTCTTTGTATTATTGTCAACTAGGCGATATGCTTTAGATTGATCTGAATATCCAACAAATATCATTTCTTTGCCCTTAGCACGAAATTTGTGTTTCTCGGTTTTGTCAAGAACAACAGCTGGACATCCAAAAATTCTAAAATGTGATACTGACGGCTTTCGCCCACTCCAAATTTCAAAAGGTGTTTTATCAGTCAGAGCTTTTGTGATAGATCTGTTGCGTATGTACACTGATGTTAAGATTGCTTCCGCCCAATATGCTTCATCCAACCCTGAAAACACTAGCATACTCCTGGCCATCTCCACTAAGGTCCTATTAGCTCTTTCTGCGACTCCATTCTGTTGAGGAGTATATGGCACTGTTGTTTGTTTTTTGATGCCATGTTCAGCTAAATAACTATCAAATATCTGGTTACAATACTCGCCACCATTGTCAGAACGTAAAATTTTGATTTTCTTTTCTGTTTCACGTTCAACCTTTGCTTTGTACAATTTAAACATCTCGAACACATCGGATTTGTTTCTTAATAAATAGACTTGTACGTAACGGGATTTATCATCTATGAACGTTACGAAATATTGATAACCCGAGAAAGACTTTTTATTCATAGGACCGCACACATCGCTATGAATTATTGTAAGAAGTTCATTTGACCGATTTTCCGACGACATAAATGGTTTTACACAAACTTTGCTTTTCGCACACGTTTTGCAAGTATGATCATTTCGATTGTTCTTATCTATTTTTAAATGTAGTCCACGCACTATATTTTTATTTGCCATTTCTTTTAATGCTGTGACATTTATATGGCCAAAACGATTATGCCATTTCACTACACTTTCATCATTATTGTGTATGTAATTGGCTTTATTCGTATAGTCAACTTCACTTTCAAATACATACAAATCATTTTTTCTTTCTGCCTTAATTACGCATTGTCCAAAAACATTTCTAATTATAGCACCCGAATTAGAAAAATTTACAGTACTTTTATCCGCCGTCACCCGATTGACAGAAATAAAGTTGTTTTTTAATGCTGGTACGTACAGTACATTTTTCGCAGTTAAAAACAATTCTCCAACTTTAATTCGAATTTCACCACGACCGCACGCTTCAATTGTTTTATTATCTGCAAGCCAAACTTTTTCGGAACTATATAAGAGGTGTGTAAAATATGAGCGGTCACAACACATGTGAGTAGACGCTCCACTGTCAATGCACCACGATTTATAAGTTAGAGCACTGCTCTCTGCTGTTGCTGCTACTACTCGTGATAGTTTATGGTCACCTTTCTTTGACTTTTCGCTCTCCTTTTCGCAGTTTTTTCTATTTCTGCACTCCGATGCAAAATGCCCGCGTTTAGCACAAATGTAGCATTTGATGTTCTTTTTGCCTTTTTTATTCTTGTTGCCGTTATTTTGTGGTTGTTCGCTTGAATTTTGTGACTTCATATCGGCATAATATGCTGCTTGCTGTATCTGATTACCCTTCTGCAACCTTCGATCAGCTTCTTCAATTAACTTCACTTTTAAGTCATTAAGTTTTGGAAAAATCTCTCTTGCTTCGATTGCAACCACAAAATTATCATATGATTCCGGTAAACTGGTCAGTAAAATAATTGATAACACCTCCTCTGGTATTACTGTATCAACCTGTGTAAGCATTTCTGCAATTTCCGCAAATTCAGTTATATGCGCAGGTACACTTGAACCCTCGTGCAGTTTCAATGCCATGAGCTTTTTGAACAAAGTGACCTTTCTAGCTGGTCCTTTTCTCTGATACACCTCACTTAGTGTATTCCAAGCTTCAGTGGCAGTTTTGCTGTGTTTCACAAAATTCAGCTGCGATGAATGCAGACAC
Organism: Teleopsis dalmanni; assembly: GCF_002237135.1. Taxonomy (NCBI): domain Eukaryota; kingdom Metazoa; phylum Arthropoda; class Insecta; order Diptera; family Diopsidae; genus Teleopsis; species Teleopsis dalmanni. The sequence continues at coordinate 8,685 of NW_024031443.1, forward strand.
AAAATAATTGTTGCAAGCGCCTTTTCATCTTTATTTTCAAATGCCGCTTTGGACTCAGGTGTTGATCCTGAAGCAATTTTTCCTGCTACTACTGGCCAGAGTTCATTATGTATCAACACACTCCTCATTTGAATCGACCATGATGAATAATTGTTTTCATTCAATTTTTCAATTGCATACAGACCAGACCCACTCATTATTTTCGTTTATGTTTCAAATCAATTTCAAAAAAGATATAAGTAATATATTATGAAATCGCGACACACGCGTATTAATTGATTTACTTTTAAAAAAAAAAAAATTTTAATAATACAAACTGAGCTTGCCTGGGCCCATAACCTGTTAGAATTGTTAGAATCACCAAAAACATGTGTTTACTTTATGAACGTTTTATTAAGACTAAAAGAATATAGAGAAATAGAAATTTACATTTTTACAAACTAAAGCAAGGATTACATAGATGAGACAGATACTATGCGTTGATATTTAACACTTTAAATGAATTTTTTAATAATTTTTAAACAATTTCTTTGTATCAACTTTAAATGAATTTTTTAATAATTTTTTAAACAATTTCTTTGTATCAACTTTAAATGAATTTTTTAATAATTTTTAAACAATTTCTTTGTATCAACTTTAAATGAATTTTTTGATAATTTTTTAAACAATTTCTTTGTATCAACTTTAAATGAATTTTTTAATAATTTTTAAACAATTTCTTTGTATCAACTTTAAATGAATTTTTTGGTAATTTTTAAACAATTTCTTTGTATCAACTTTAAATGAATTTTTTAATAATTTTTAAACAATTTCTTTGTATCAACTTTAAATGAATTTTTTGATAATTTTTAACAAGAACCGATTGAATCTTCTCAATAACGGAACCGAACATGAGAATTGTAATCTTTAACAAAATCTGACCTTAACAGGATTGATCTTAGGGTTTTATACTCGGTTTAACAGAGACAAATTCAAGCTCTCAAAAGCTATATTTTTGGAGCTTTGAATTTTGTATGGAAACCAGCTTAAAGTTTTCGTTCTAACAGAAAGCTTAATGTTTTCATAAAAGTTACTGTAAGGTAACAGAAAGTTTCTCTGTTGTTGGCATGATAACTCAAAAGTTTGCTGTTGGTAACATAGCGTCATTTTTTAAGCTCTTACTTAAAATTATGCTATGATCAGCATTGGGTACAGTCACTTAATGCTGTACAAAGACTTTTTGTTGATCCCACGATCATGCACTCAAAGTTTGTTTACAATAGCTTTTACTTTGTTGAAGCTATTGTATGGTCACTTAAGGAAGGGGTTGTTACTTTGTAACAATTTTTAATGTGAAAGACGTGTAACGTTTTCATAATGTTTATTTATGTTTTTAAAGTATAAGGAATTTTTATTAAGGTTTATGGTGTGACCAATTTTTATGCAACAATGTGATTGATACATTGTGGTAATATTGATAGAGAAATATTAGCATCTATGCTAATTCTGTGTGGTCGTTTGGGAATTTAATTTATATTTATTTATGTTTTGAAGTATAAGGAATTTTTATTAAAATTTATGATGTGACCAATTTTTGTATGCAACAATGTAGTTGATACATTGTGGCAATATTGAGAGAGAAATATTAGCATCTATGCTAATATGTAACTATATTCAGTTTTATAGATTGTTTGATTTTTCCTGTTATATATACATATGTATATATATATGTTTATATTTCTAAATACAAATGATATTTGTAGGAAAGTTTTGTATTTTTTTTTTTGTACAAATATTTTAAAGAAAACATGTACATAAATTTTGTTTTTATCGATTAAAAAACATAAAAAAAAAATTTATTTGCGATAAATAAAACACTCGAGTAAAGACTTTTAAAATTTATGTTTATTGGAAAATATTACGTGTGTTATAAATGTGAGTTTGACCAAGACTGACTTCTAAATCTTCTAAAAAGAGCTTTAGAGCATCAGATCTTGTGTCTTCTTATATTTATGCTTAAAATGCAATAAGTTAAGGAATGCAATTATTGCATTTTGTGTTTATGTTTGTTTTTCACTGTGGCGCGGTGAATCAAAAGACACTTTGTATTCAGCGGCACAGGATGTTTATGTTTACATTATTGGTGCTTATTAAATATTGTCCACTATGGATATTTATTGTTAGATATTTATACATTGTTGGATATTTATACATTGTTGCCCATTATACTGTACTGTGTATGTGAGGGGGCCGTAACTCATATATCACATTCATCGCATTTAAACTCTCTAAGATTACAGTACAGCCGGCAAAACAGCAGACAAACAGCAGCATGTCATTATTGCCTTCGTGTTACTTGCTTACTTATGTATTTGCTCCTCTCTCCTCTCTATTGTAGTGCTTTGGAATTTTGTTTACCACATATCCTAAGGCAGTTGATGGTGTTGGTATTTAATATGGAGTATGCAGGCTTTTTTTAGTTTTATTATAAGATAATAATCAAAACATGATTTGATACGCACAGGGTCATCCATTAAAAGAGATGGACTTTTTTTAATATTATATATTTATTTTTTCTTTTATTTGTTTATTGTGTTTTTAAATTATTATTGAATATATTATATTATTATTGTATGTTTTATATGTTTTATGTGTTTTTATATTAATATTAAAAATATTAAATTTTTATTGAATGTTTTATATTGTTATACTCGCGAAAATAATAGTACACAAGTTTATGGTTAGATCTTTATTTTATTACTGAAAATTACAATCTTAAGACTACCTTAAAATATATTGTGCATTGTCTAAGTCTGTCTAAGTGAATCTTACTTATATTGTCCTTATTGTCTTGAACTAATGCGTTATTTTTATTATCTATATTTACTATCTTAAATGGGCCCTTATATAAACTATCTAATTTATGTCCTACTTGTTTAACTAATACTAAATCTCTTACCGATACTTTACTACTAAGTGCATTCCTATCACATAAATTTTTACTTATTTGTTTTCTATTTTCTATTGCTTTTATCGCGCGTTTATTTGCGTTTTGTAAACGAAATTTTATTTCTTTGTCGTACGCTTCAATATTATAAACGGGATCTATTTCTAAAGTGTTAAGAAAGTCATAGATGGTGGGCGATTTACCGAAAACCAATTCATAAGGACAATACTCATGTACAATTGAAGGTGTAGTGTTATAACAATATGTAAAATATTGTAGCCACTCATCCCAATCCATTTTTCCTATGGAAATGTAGGATCTTATGTACTCGTTAAATGTCCTATGATTTCGTTCTACTGTACCTAATGATTGATGGTGGTACGCGGTTGACGTAGTATTTTCTACCTTTAATAGATTGCATATTTCATCGAAAATTTTATTTTTATACTCGGTACCCATGTCTGTAATAATTTTTTTCATAGGCCCGTAAGTCAGTATAAAGTTTTCGAATATTGCTTTTGCTATTGTTTTTGCACTTTTTTCTGCAATTGGTACCGATACCAGATATTTTGTTAAGTCACATATCATTGTGACTGCGTATGAATTACCTTTTTCCGATTTTGGAAATGGTCCAATGGTATCTATCAAAACTACGTCAAAGGCAGCAGTTGGTGTATCGGTTATTATAATTTCTGTTTTTGTTTTTGTCAAAGATTTATTTCTTTGACACTTGTCACATTTTTTGACATATTTAGTGACATCTTTAGTAATGTTTTTCCAGTAATAATACTGTCTTATTTTATTCAATGTCCGCGTGATCCCTGGGTGGCCTCCCCAGATTGGATCATCATGGTATTTTTGTAATATTTTTATTTTAGTAAAGACACAGGGTGGCAGGATCGCCATGTTATACTCGCGAAAATAATAGTACACAAGTTTATGGTTAGATCTTTATTTTATTACTGAAAATTACAATCTACCTTAGACTACCTTAAAATGCATTAAAATATAAGCATTAAAATATTGTTGTTTATGGAGTAGCATGCATTCATGGGTATGTATCTAATAACATAACTTTGTTGCGCAAGCGATATTGTTGCTTGGGCGATAAGCGACATAAATATGCTAGCTAAGCACATTCCATGTTGCTGTTCATAACAAAGTATATCTTCAATGCATATAGTTTTGTGTTGCACGCATTAATTTAATAATGCGATATCGACCACAAGATAATTTATTTTAATTCAAAAAAAACAATCTTTATTTATAAATTTCAATATAACTTTATTAGATTAGATTTTTAATATAATTTTTCTTAATGTAACTTTATTAATTTTTTCAATATAATTTTCTTAATTTTTTAATATAACTTTTATTAGATTTTTTAATATAACTTTTCTTAAAATTTTCAATATAACTTTTATTAGATTTTTAACATAACAGTAGGTTTTTTATGAAAATGTTTTCTATTTTGTCATAATTTTATTTTGTATCAATTTATTATTTATTTTTAGTTCGCGAATATTTTCGTTTTTCTAGTCGTATAATATAATAAGTTTTTTATATTATTATTTTTTTAATTATTAATTTTAGTTTTTCCAGGAATGTTTATAAATATTTTTTTAATTGTTTTGAGTTCTTTGTTCTTGCGGATATGACTCGCAAGTTATACGATTTGTTTTTTTATTAGTTTGGACGACTTGGGTTTGAGAAGGCTTCAAAAAACCTCGCGACGCTCGGAGCCAATTGCTGGTTTCGGCGAGCGTCCGGGTCAGTTCCGGGACCATAGACATTCTCTAAATGTCGACGTGCCTTAGCGGCTGCTGACCGCTTCCGTAGTTGCTCTAGGATGGCTTTGTGATCATCGTCCAAATTTCGATTCTCCCGATCGGTTGATTCCTGTATCATCAGTTGAATCCTGCGAGCTTCCTCGTCGCTTATGATTCCTCCCATTCTGAGTACTTATTATATTTTTTTAAATTTTTTTCTCCTCTTTTATGAGGATACTTGATTGTTGATGGTTGGGTTCTATGCCGTCTAGGAATCCTTTTCTTCAGCTCCAGTTGGCAGCAGATAAATAATTTATTCGAAGCGGCTGATTATAGATAGTCACTTTCTTATTAAATTATCTTAATGTCTTGAAATTAGTGTTTGTGACCGTACGATTCTTTATTATTGAATTTGGCTTTTTGTGATAAAATACTTCTTGGTTACTTTTAAATTTTCACCAACTTTATAATACACTTTTATAGTTCACCAAATGTTTTATTCAAATCACTTTCGATCACTTTCCGTACAACACTTTTTTTCAATGGCCACGTTTTATTTTCTCCTTTTTTTTTGGATATTTGTTAGTTTTTAATCCACTGCAAACACCTTTGTTATCGGGTGTTATATATTGCAGGGATTTTTATTTTTTTCTTGACACACGCGAAATCTCTTTTTATTTATTCGAGATTTTTTTTCGGTGTCCCTGCTCGGGCGCCAATTAATTCATTCGAGTCCGGTTATATTTTTTTAAAAAGATATATTTATTAACGGGTAGAATTCGCTTCTAACCGTCTTAAGACCGTACAAAAGAATGAAAACTTAAACCTAACTTAAAACTAAAAGTTAAACCTCTAAGGTTCTACATGTTGCAATATTTACTTTGAAAATGCTAAACCGACAAAATCCAACCAAGTGAGCGATGCTCTTGGGTTTATATTCAAATGATCTGAGCTTACAAATAAGGCTTTTTATTCAAAGCTTGCTCAGATCGTAATTTAAATCGTACCTTTTTCTCTTACAAAATAATTTACGGTTTTACATTTCACCCTACAAAGTGAGAGCATGCGATAACATGCATTTTACTTATGCATATTGTGGTAAACATTATTCATAAAATATTATATTTCTCTTATGGAATTTGTGCTACTACAGTACAATGACCACACATGATTAAACGTATGACTCTCGCGTTATGTTACAAGTGCACAATCATAACGGCGTGAGTCAAAGTAAATTCAAAAGTGTAATATGGTCAAAGTCAAAACGACAAATGTGCATTCAATAAATGTCATAATTGTTTTGTTGCTTTATGCAATGACTTGGCATATTAAACAATGATGTAGGTCATGGGCACTACAAACTTAAGACACTCATCTATCAGTTTCCACTTACGCGTTTCGTCTGAGAACTACCCAGACAATAAAAATGAGAAATCCTTAAAAACGTTGTTATTATTATGTAACTGTCAAGCAACATATGTTCTAAAGAACATCTGTTCATATGGGGAAATAATATGTAGCTTCATTATAGTAACTTAAGACACTGTCATCTATCAGTTTCCACTTACGCGTTTCGTCTGAGAACTACCCAGACAATAAAAATGAGAAATCCTTAAAAACGTTGTTATTATTATTATGTAACTGTCAAGGAACATATGTTCTAAAGAACATCTGTTCATATGGGGAAATAATATGTAGCTTCATTATAGTAACTTAAGACACTGTCATCTATCAGTTTCCACTGACGCGTTTCGTCTGAGAACTACCCAGACAATAAAAATGAGAAATCCTTAAAAACGTTGTTATTATTATGTAACTGTCAAGGAACATATGTTCTAAAGAACATGTAATGGGGAAATAATATGTAACTTCATTATAGTAACTAAAGACACTGTCATCTATCAGTTTCCACTGACGCGTTTCGTCTGAGAACTATCCAGACAATAAAAATGAGAAATCCTTAAAAATGTTATTATTACTATGTAACTGTCAAGGAACATATGTTCTAAAGAACATCTGTTCATATGGGGAAATAATATGTAGCTTCATTATAGAAACTAAAGACACTGTCATCTATCAGTTTCCACTGACGCGTTTCGTCTGAGAACTACCCAGACAATAAAAATGAGAAATCCTTAAAAATGTTATTATTACTATATAACTCGAAAAATATATGTTCTAAAGAACATGGGGAAATAATATGTAACTTCATTATAGTAACTTAAGACACTGTCATCTATCAGTTTCCACTGACGCGTTTCGTCTGAGAACTACCCAGACAATAAAAATGAGAAATCCTTAAAAACGTTGTTATTATTATGTAACTGTCAAGCAACATATGTTCTAAAGAACATCTGTTCATATGGGGAAATAATATGTAGCTTCATTATAGAAACTAAAGACACTGTCATCTATCAGTTTCCACTTACGCGTTTCGTCTGAGAACTACCCAGACAATAAAAATGAGAAATCCTTAAAAACGTTGTTATTATTATGTAACTGTCAAGCAACATATGTTCTAAAGAACATCTGTTCATATGGGGAAATAATATGTAACTTCATTACAGTAACTTAAGACACTGTCATCTATCAGTTTCCACTGACGCGTTTCGTCTGAGAACTACCCAGACTTTTCAGAGGGGTAAAAGACATTCCAAAAACGTCGTAATTCATTTACATCAACACAAAGGTCATACCAATTTCCTAAATGTCGAAGAGTTGTTGAAAATGCTTTTGGGCAGCTTACAGCAAGGTTTCACAGAATAAGAAAGGGCATTGACAATAAAATCGAAAACGCGAACAGCTTTATACGATCCTGCTGCGGTTTTCACAACTTTTTAAATGAAAAAAATGATATACTTCATACAAATAATTATATGTGCATCATATTTTTTCAAAATTAAATAAAGAAATAAAAAACAAAAAAGTACCAAATTTAAATTAAAAATATTTAATTAAAGATTACTTTCATAGTAAATAATTATATGTGAATTTTTTTATTTTGGTCTGTTAATTTAATAAATGTTGATGTAATCCAAACTGTGTTCCATTTTTAGAAACATGGGCAGAAAGAATTCCCCAGAGATTTTCAATGGGATTTACGTCAGGACTCAATGCTGGCCACTTCAATACGGGAATTTTTCTGTCACTAAAAAAGCATTTTGTTACCTGTGCAGTGTGAATTGATGCATTATCCTGCTGATAGGTCCAATTATTACCATATAAATTACCAGCAGATTCCACTAACTCAGAGTCCAGAAGCTCTACATACATACTGGCATTCATTTGGGTAGATATAAAGCATACAGGGATCTTTCCTTTGTAGCAGAACGCAGCCCATATCATAACAGTCCCACCACCAAAACCTCGCTTGTTGCAGAATACCCGATCCTGTCGTAAATCACGCCAAAATTTTTTGCAATTGTCTTGTCCGTCTAAATCAAATTTTTTTTTATCACTAAAGACAACATTGTGCCACTCATCGGTCCTGTATTGGTATTTATTTGCAAATTCTAAACGGACCTTGATATGCCTCTCCAAAAGCTTTGGTTTAGGCACCATTGTGTTGTGTTTAATGAAGTGATTTTTGTGAATAATTCTACTACTTGTGATTTGAAGTGCCATATGGGCCCTTATTTCTCCGCTGCTCATCGAATCACTCACTGCTAGACGTCGAATTCGGCGCTCGCACCGGTTATCGATTTTGGTTTTGCGGCCACTACGTGGAGCTGTACCGTATTCCGCCGAGTTTTTCAGGAACCTGGAAACACAGTTCCTATGCCGATTGAGTCTAGTCGCTATTTCAGCGATCTTATAGCCGTTTTCATGCATTCCCATGATGATTCCCTGTTCGTAATCAGACAAACTAGAAGCACACGGCATTATAGCTTAGCAAGATTAAATATTGTATCACAATTTAGCACAATTTTTATAAATAGTAAATTTACAGTAAAGGTAAACCAATTTCTACAAATAAACCGTTCTCCGCGACACAATATTCAAAAATGTTCAGCTAGAAGTGTTTTGCACATATAATTATTTAAAATGAAATACGCAGAGTACGATCATATTTTTAAAGTAACGGTACAGCGAAGAATAGTACAATGACAGAATTTTTGTTGCATAGCAAGCACAACATTCCAAGTAACAATTTTGCATTTTTCAAGATTCGAAAAATAATTTATAAAATTTAAAAAATCAAAAACACAATAATGTACATATAATATTTGACATACTGTATATGTTTTAAATCTGTCAAATCCATATATGATATATAAAAATTTATTTAAATTTAAATATTCTTATTAATACATATAGTAATATAATTACATCCCCACCTTAAGTCCCACATCAATGGCGCTTTACGCAGACGACACATGCTTGATCTACTCGGATCGGGATGCCTTAAATGTAAGCAACACGTTACAGGGAAATATAGACCTTATGGTGGAATACTTCCAAAAATGGAAGATTAAAATTAATAATGACAAAACCAAGGCTATATTTATAACTCGAAAAAGAAGACAGCATCCTCCAAGAGTGAGCGTTTGCGACACGGAGGTAACCAAAATATCTGGGGGTCACTTTTGACAAACGGTTCAATTGGCTTAAACATTTGAAATACAAACGGAATAGCTGCTCTAAGATTCTACATTTATTAAAGCCGCTATTTAATAATTATCACTTCAACTTTAAAAACAGAAAGTTACTTTATACGCAAGTAATTAGACCTGCACTTCTGTACGGATATGTTACATATAGCAAAGCCTCAAATACCACATTAAAGCAATTACAGATAGCTCAAAACCTGGCCTTAAGAAAACTGTTTAAGATTCCATGGTACATTAGATCTACGGACATACATAGAGATCTTAGGATTGACTCAGTGAAAAAATATATCAGAGACAGAGCTTTAAAATTATTCACTAAAGTTGATACGCTACTTAACCCCGCCATAACAATCCTCAAGTCCACTTCTGGACTCTCAGGAAGATATGCTGATTTAAGGTCCGTCATCAACTAAAAGACAAATAAATGATATGATTTTTTAGCCTAGTTAAAGCCTAGTGTGGGGTAGTGATTAACCCCCCAGTCATTATAGAGTAAAAGTGCGTAATAGCACTAACTCAAGAAGAAGAAGAAGAAGAAGTAATATAATTGTTGTTATAATTATTGCTATCAATATTATAGCAGTTGCAGGGTTTGAATTGCTGTTCCTAATTGCATTGCTTGCATAATTGCTAACGCATTGCATAGGAAAATGAAATAAGAATATGCATTAGCAACAGCAAAAAACGCCAACTGGTTTCATTTTGATTGCTTGCTAATAGTCGATTTTACATTTTTGACTATTATGCGTTTGGAATATATGCAACTTGCTTGCTTATGCGTTATACGGCGTTTACATTGGCCGAAAATGGCTCATTTTGAATGACTCATTCGAAAGTGTTTACATTCGTTGTATTTCATTCGTTCTCATTTCTCAACAGCTGATTTGTGAATGTAAATTTTATTTGACATTTGAAGTAGTAATTTATTTTGTTTAAATTTACATTTGTTTACAAAAATGAACAATCAACATAAAAAAGTGATTATTGCAGAACAATTAAATTATTTACAAACAATAAAAGCTATTGTAATCACATTAACAAGTAGTATAAATAAAGCGAAACGAAAGCAAAAAAACAAAAAAATAAAAATGCAATTGTTAATGAATGCACTAGTAGCCCAAGTAGAACCTGTGCCAAAAAAATGTTGGATGAAGGTAAAATATATAACATAAAAGTAAAAAATATATAATATAAACTGAAAACTTATTTTTTAGCTCCGATTAAGTACTTTTTGGGAAGAAGAAGTTCCAAAAAGAGATGCATCGTTTTTCAAGGAAAACTTCAGAATGACAATGGACACTTTTAAAGAGTTATGCGATTTGGTCAAAAGTATGAAAAAACAAAACAGTAACTTTCGCAGACCAATTCCATTAGAGAAGAGAGTTGCCATTGCAGTGTACGCACTTGGCTCATCCGCGGAGTACAGAACTGTGGGCAACCTTTTCGGAGTGTCCAAATCATCTGTATGCATAATCCTTAAAGAATTTTGCACTGAAGTCTGGAAAATAATGCAACCAATTTATTTAAACCAGTACCCCTTAAATGAAGCAACAATTCGTGATTGCATCAATGGTAATCTTTTTTTTATTAATATTACTAATTACTGTTTATCCTTAATATTACTAAATTAATATTACTTACTATACTGTACTTAATATGATTTATTATTATACTTAATACTAATATAAAAATATTTATATTACATAATACGGTATGCTAGCAGTGCTATGCTTACTATACTATAATTATTTATTATTATTTTTTATTTAAAACTTCTAATAAAGATTGCTGGTAGTTTTCACAGTTATTGACCAATCTCTCCAGCAAATCGTTTCGCCGCTCTTCAATACGCTGCCAGTTACTCTCATTTCTCTTATCTTCCTCCCTCATTAATTGTAACTCCTGTAAAATGCTGTCTGTTTTTCTTCTCTTTGCAGATGCTCCAAAAGATGTTGTTTCAACCGCAGCAGTGGAATTTGTATCTGTTGAAGAGTTAAGTTGCTGCAGTGGAGAAGCTGCGTCCCGACATGCCCATCGCTGCCTTTTCTTTTCTATAATATATTTTAGGTTTCATATTAGTTAATAAATTTAATTGTATAAATAGAAAATTTAATTTATGTAACCTAGTAAATAAATAAATAATATACTTTATGTATAATTTAAATTAATACAAAAAACGTAATTAAATTTACCTATACTTGCTCGTCAAGTTATTTATTTTATTCGAAATTCCTTTAACCGACACCTCCATTCCACGCAATGAAAGCTTTTGTTGAAATTCTTTATATATGTGGCTATTTCTCCTATTGCCACGGAGGTTTTCTATATCTTCCTCCCAAAGTTCACACAAAATGTTTTCCGCCTCGAGCGGCCACACAACTTGTTTTTTTTTCAGTAATTTTTCGCTGCTCATGGTTGGTAACAATTCAAACTGAAATAAAACTACTAAACATTTGTTTATCTTTTTTATAAATATGTCAAAACAGCTTTTTCAAACTGTCAAAATGCCATGAAGAGCTTTCATTTAGGGTATGTTCAATAGATTCCTTTGCATTTGGAACATATGTGGAATGCATTCGAACGTCATTCATACAGAATGTGAGAAAATTCCTCATTTTGTGCTTGAAATTTTATATGCAAGAATGAGGCATTCGATACTCATTTTCGATTTTTGACCAAAATCAGCCATTTTCGGCCAATGTAAACGCCGTATTAGCTGCTTGTGTTTTGCCATTAGCAAATGTGTATGGATTTCTTCTTTTTGTTTTCGTTTTAAGGGAATGTGTACGCATTATTTCTTTGTTGGTGCATTGAATATAATAATGCAAAATTGTAAGTAATGTGTGTCCGTACAATTTGTATGCAAATAATATAATTTTATCTGTAATTAGATTATGCCTAAATTTATGTTTTTTGAAATTATTAAATTTATGATTTAATAATTATAATTATAATAACATAAATGAGTAGTAATATGTATATTCAGTTTTATAGATTGTTTGATTTTTCCTGTTATATATACATATGTAAATTATTTCATTCGAGTTCGGTTATGTGTTTTAAAAAAGATAAATTTATTAATGGGTAGAATTCGCTTCTAACCCTCTTAAAACCGTACAAAAGAATGAAAACTTAAAACTAACTTAAAACTAAAAATGAAAACTTCAACGTTCTACATATTACGATATTTACTCTAAAACGCTTAGCCGACAAAATCTCACAAAGTGAGCGATGCTCTTGCTTTTATATTCAAATGATCTGAGCTTACAAATAAAGCTTTTTACTCAAAGCTTGCTCAGATCGTAATTTAAATTCTACTTGTTCTCTACATTTTCTCTTACAAAATAACTTTCTGTTTTATACTTAACCCTAGAAAGTGAGAGCATGCGATAACACCCCTCTTTCTTAAAGAGAAACGTCCCGTTTCTTTAGATGAGATAAAGTAGCTGCTCTTATGCGGTGGCTGTCTATTGTTTTTTCCTTTTTGAAGTTGCTTGCTGATTTATTTGGTGGTTGATTTTTGCAATGGTTTCATCGGGTTGTTTACGTTTGTGTGTTTTGAAGAATTTTGTTTACGTCTAGGTTTTGAAAAATTTGTTTACGTCTGGACTGTTTTATGTGTCTGCTCAGTTTATGACTGTCGTGCACGATGATGATTGTTTCCAAGGGTGTTGCTGCTGAGGTAATAAAGCGTTGCGTTGATCTTGAAATTATGTTTCGGTTTTTCAAGTTTAAATTCTTCATTATGATTTACAATATATTTTATTATCTTAAAATTTTGGATGGTTCATCTTTACATGATTATTAATTACAATTGTTTTTCGTTTAATTTAGATATGTAATATGTATTACTATTAAATCTGAGTTTTGTAAAATTTTGAATCATTTTTTCCATACTGAATAGAGCTTTAAATATTAATGAGTTGGTTGTTAATTGTTTGTTGCTGTTTTCATGAATTTTTATGTAAAACTTAATTAGTAGTTACAATCATTTGTTTTTGAAAATGTTTAGTAAGCTTATAATTTTTTTATGGTAAAGATATTTAAATATTTGACCATATATTCGGTCAGTCGTAGTTATTATATCTATTTTAAAATTTGACAAAGATTTGTTTATTAGTAAATGATAACTAGTACTATGAAAGAAATTTATAAACGGATCGTTAGGCTTCTATAAGTTATTTATTGGTTAGGCACAATATCAAAGTGGTTCGTTACTATGTTTTCTTCAAAATGACAAACTAAGATTTAAGTATTTATGTGCTATAATTGGAAGTTAAAAATTTAATAAACGTTACAGTTCTGTGAATTAAGTGAAGAAAAAGAAATATATTAATTTTTATATAATTTTAAATTAGCTTTTAAAAATACTTCATTAAATAATTTTCGGAATCTCTGTCAGATTCATATTATATATATTTGTTACTAACATTAGTTAATTTAAACATTAATTAATTTAAATAAAAAACCGAGAAAAACACTCCGGGAGTGCAGGCAGAAGTGAAAACTTGAACTTATGGCGCGTTAGGCACTTTTTTGGGTGAGCATTTTTAGGTGCGCTCGCGACATGAGAAATTGTACATAAAAAATCAAGTTTATCCAAGCAATGCGGGCACTTTTTGAATGGACATGAAGTATAATAATATAGAAACTATATTCGAAGGAAGTGGTTTTATTTAAATGAGTAAATATTAGTAAATAGTAAATACAAAATTTATCAGTTCTCATCCATAATTTCAACAACTCTTACATCATCATTATCAGCATTTTCATCATTATTATCAGGATTTTCATCAAATTCTAAAACTGATACAATAGGTCTATGGTAACTAAAGTATGAAATAAACAATTTTGATTTAAATCTATTTATATATCTTGTGAATACTGCATCAATAGTAGTTTTGTATTTTGTTGTGCTAAGATTGCGATCATTGGACATCGTTAAATCAAATTCTTGATATAAAAATTCAATTAATGATTGATTTTTGACATCTGCAAAGTTTATGTTGAAATCTCCACTCAAAATCATAGTATAATGATCAAATCTTCTATTAATTTTCATCATAAATATTGCGGAAGCAGCTTTAGAATAAATGAATAAATTTGAATACAAGAACTCTCGTATTGCTTGTAAAGACTGTTTTGGTGAAATATAAACGGCAGCCATTATTATTGTTTGTCCATTAGAATGGCATTGGGAAATACATATATCACCAATATTCGAAACATTAGTGCTAAACATACTGGTATATCTCGCATGCACTTCCATATGATCTGTAGAAAATGTGGCCATAGTATCATTGG
>NW_024031444.1:0-23163 GCF_002237135.1 Teleopsis dalmanni
AAAAAATCAAATATTAAATGCAATTAATATGTTAAACACATTTTCCACCACCAACAACAACAACAACAACAACAACAACAACAACAACGATAACGACAACAATAACAGCAATTGCAATAATAAAAAAAATTTTATATATAAAAATTATTATAAAAGGAAACCCTCACCGGAAACGACATGTCACAATTTTACTGACACATCAAGTGTTGAGTTACACGATGTTACGTGCCATGCAGTTTGTCGTTAAGACATTTTGTCTCCCCGCCAGCTAGTCACTTAGCCACTTTGTCTCTTCGTCTCTCTCTCTCTCTCTCTTTCTCACTGTATCTCTTTTCGTATGGGTTGTGCTTAATTGTTAGTATGAATGAATTAATGAATGAATGAGTGACTGCATTTAGTTAACACAACACAAAGCAACATTGAAATACCAACGCAATATTGGCAACACTCTTATATCTTCCACACACACACACATACAGACATACAGCAAAGTATGCTTAGTTCGCTTTTTAATGGCGAGGCGATAACAAAAAAATGGCGGTGGTGGAAATATTGTCGTTGGCAGTGATCATGTCAAGATGATATTAGCCGTTGGCGTCAACTGAGTCGGCTTCACTTTGAGTTCAGTTAATGAAAATTGTCAACGTAAAATTCAAATTAGGCAAAAGCACGTGTGTTTCGTTCATATTTATTCGTTAAGCGCATACCACATATGTTACTTGACGAATGTATGTAAAGTATTTAGTATTTACCAACTATATGCTATAAATTTCTATAATGGAAATTTATGTATGAGTAGAGTATATGAGTAGGGAAAAATTTATTATAGAATTGTGTAACGGTATAACTGCCTGACGAAGTTGTAGGTTGCGTAAAACTTCACAAATATGAACGTGGGCAATCTAGAAAAATGTATACCCCGTATTATGGCATATGAGTGCAAATCTCCAAATGCACATAGTCTAGAGAAAAAAAAAAGCTCATAAATAGTTGCGGGTAGCAGCGAGCGCATATTACAACTAAGAGACGTTAGTAGAAATAAACCTACACGTTGTGCATTTATATGGAAAAATGTAGAGTAAATTTAAATAAAAAAAATAAAAACCCAGACTTAAGAATTTTTCATAAAAAATAATGTTTATATTTTTAATATCTAAATTAAAATAACAAGTTAATCGATATGCGAGGGTGGCTTCTATTTAAGTTAAGCTAGAATGCTTACTTACAATAAAATAATCACATACCAAAATAAATCCAATGTTATGTTAACACTTTTACCAAGGAGGTGCGGCTAAAAATGGACGTCTAATTTAAAACAAACGGTTTGCTAAAAAAATGTGTCTATATACCTGAGATATAAACGTGAAAATGTTATGTATAAGTATTATAATTTTCATATACTGGACTGCAGTGAAAAACCGCCGTGTGACCGAAATACTAATCGTTGCCATATCGATACTCTAGAGCAGAATTGTCAAGACCAAATAAGATCGCGGGTCACTACAACTTACTGTGCAGATTGGAAGGTCGCAGAAACAAGTACATACGTCAATGGTTTTTTTTGGAGAAAAATACAAATATTTTGTTAATTTATTTATAATTAATTTATTTTTTTTAATTCATTCATTTGAATTTATTTTTTTGTGATACTATAAAAGTAAAATAATATAATTTTACCAGATATATCTCAAGGAAAAATTTGTGTATTTGTGGTAAAAAATGTGACATGTCACAGGCCGCACACATTATCCGTGGGCTGCATCATGTGGCCCGTGGGCCTTGCTTTGGACAGCTCTGCTCTAGAGACCCACACAGACATAAGATTGTTGTGAACTGTAGAACGAATTTATAATAACAAATAGAAAGTATTGTAATACATTGAACTATATAGATAAGCTAAATAGGTAGCAATTGCATTCTTTTTGCTCCAAGAAAATAAAACGGAACTATTTACTACGAACTATGTTTCTACACCCGCATATTCAGATGATATATCTGAATATCCATATTTTTAATTTGATATATCTTGATTTTTTAGTTCCGCGTCATTTTGAAATTTAAAAGTAAAGAATTGGTTGCTGAAACAAAGTCATATAAATCATAGACCATTCCCACAAATCATCTATATTGAAGATATATAATTTTATTACAACATATTTGTTGAAATATATTTATTTCAGTTATAAGAAGAAGAATATGGAAATATTGTATGAAATAATAAATTCTTATATGTTAGACCAAAAAATTTTCAGATCCAGATCCGATCCTCGAAACTCCAGCAGAATATATCAGCTAACTCAAAACAGAATTACAATATATTGTATTAATGGAATTAATGTTTTAAGTATTAAATCAAAATTTTTCCAACAAAGGTTAATATCAATTAATACTGCATATAATGTAAATAATAAAAATAATAATTTAATTAAATTTCTGAATAAAATATTAATATGTATCGTGAAAATGTATCAAGGAGTTAACGTACTCATTTGAAGTACATAAGATAATATGATATCACCGCTTTTTATTGTCTAGAAAATGTTTTGTCTACTGGTTTTAAAGCGGAAAAATATTTTAAAATTAACAATAATAAATAAAAAACAAAACATTAATAACAATAAGAATAACAATTCGGTTGTTACTTTTGTTTTTGTTACGCTCAACTACGTGCGAGAGGCGCTTAAATTTTTGTTGTTCTTCCCGTCATCATACACGTACTTATATAGATAGATATTCTTACTTCGGGTGAGTATGACTCCAGTCATCATTGTGTCATAGCCACCTTGCAACACATAAGTCCAATTGTACACGTTCCATTTCCGCTTTGAGTGGCTTTTCTGTTCCTAGCTCGTTTTTTTTTTAAGCCAAACAATTGAATACAGACAGGTACTTCCACGCTTGTCTGGTAAAGTAACTTTAATTTTTTTTTGCTTAGTGAATGCGCAATCTTCCAGAGCTGCTAATATTATAGTCACTTTAAAGCAGAGTGATTTTGCTACAGCGAAGTTCATTATTGCTTGTTTTAGTACCAATTGGAAAAGTTTAAAATAATTTTAAAGACCAAACACTACATTAGTATTGCTTTAAAGACCAAGAACTAAAGAAATACTAATTGATTTCCACATTTTTCTTAGTTTGAATGTTCCTCAAAGAGGAATGGACACATTCGTCGGAGATTTTTATTATACTATATATGTTGTTATAGGACGAAAGCAAGAGATTGAGTGTATTCAGTAAGCAGTCTAAGTTGATTGGTAAGATATGAATGTCCATCTATGTATTCATCTCCAAATTTATAAGATACTATCTTGGTATTGATAGCATGAACTTAAAAAAACAGTAACAACCAGTGGCGTAACTACAGGGAAGCGACTGAAAGCAACGCTTTCGGGCCCCCGAACTTAGGGGGCCCCATTATAAATTTATGTATTCATTATATTTATTTTTAATAAATTCTCAAATGTGGGACAAAACGTTTTTTGTTGAAATAACATAAATTTTGGTTTTTGAACAAGGTTAAATTTGTAGTTTCAAGAAAATCTTTAAAGGATCCTATTCAAGGAAATAGAAGTTTCAATGCTTCATACTATTCATACTATTAAGTTAAAAACAAAATATGGAACAGTGCCACGACTTTGGTTATACTATTTAAAGTTATTGGATTCAGTATATTGTAAGCCGTGCTGGTTATTTTCTAATCAAACAAATCAATGGTGTTCTGGATTTCGGGATTGGTAAAAATTTGTCAGGAAAAATAAAAATACATACAACTATAAGAATTAGTAGCCCAATTTCAATCAAATCAAATGGTGAACAGGGACCGCTTCCGAAAAGTATGTGTGTAAACTTTTATTTGAAGAAGTCAAAAGCTGAGAGAGTAGTTTGAACTAAAAAAGTGTGTATATTCATATACTGATATATACTTTATGGTATTTTCGCCGTTTCCTTTAATGCGTTACGAAAATCTTGACAAGTCTAATATACCCTTTTAACACTTTTTCGTTTAAAGGGTATAAAAAGATGTTAGTAGGAGGTCCTTAGTTAGAATTTGCTTATGGGCCCAAAAAATGTAGTTACGCCACTGAAAGAGATAGTGGAGACAGTAAACATGTGGTTAATAAAATCATTTTAATAAGGTACGCGAAGATGCTACATAAATTGACGCAAAGAAATTTGCGTTACCGAATTACCAGCAGTGAAATATGTTGCTGATGAAACGCACTGAATCAAATAATTTCAAGAGAATCATTGCTTCAAAGAAACAATCAAGGAAAAGCCAACAGGAAATACGTTGTATTCAATCATTACAGATGGAACCCGGAACAAATTGACCAAACTTGGTTATTAGGCTCTGATGCATCCATCATATAATCCAGACATTGCACTATCTGACTACCATTTGTTTCGGCCTCTGCATGACTCTCTTCGGGGTGAAATCATGGACGACCGAAAATTCGCTTAAATCACTTGAACAAGTTTTCCGCCAATATACCCCAGAGGTTCTACACCGACGGAATTACGAAACTATCGGAAAAATGACAAACTGTCAAAAAATATAATGGCCAATATATGTTAATCTTTAGAAAAATTAATTTTCAATTAAGAAGATTGTGGTTTAAAAATATTCCTAAAAACGGCGAATACTTTTTATATCACCAAATATGTACATTGTGCATATATACATACATAAGTAAACTCATTTTATAATTACCTGAAATGTGTGGCTTTATCCAGTTTCAGCAATGCAACATCATAACGGTCTGGTTGAGTCATTCGGAATTGAAAGTACGGGTGAACTATTTTCTCTGTCACATTATGTTTTTCAACTGGTAGTGGTTCATATATGAGACCCATATCTTGAGTGTCCAGTTCACCTAAATACACAATTATATCCTGAAGTTTAACCTGTTGTATGCAATGCGCAGCAGTAGCAACAAATTCATTAGAAATCAAAACGCCACCACATTGGTATTCAGAAACTCTAATATGCGCTTGCCATGGATATTCTGCGAACATCGCTGGTCTACCCCCAATTATACGTTTTTGTAAGGTATTGCGAAATGTTTTGGCTTTACCACACCGATGCTAAAATTTTAATTAGTTAATTTTAATTAAAGTAATAAAAACAAAGTAAATTATACAAGCGCAAATCAAACGTATTACGTGGCATAATTGAATTGCAACTCTTAAAAGTATGGTATTTTATTAATAACAATAGAATTTTATTGAAACAAAAAAAAGCTAGAAATTAATACCTCCCGTGGACCAAATAGGCCGGAGAAGCAAACTTTGTCATCAAACAGGTGCAGCGTGGAATTTCAAGGCGGCGGACGAATCAACAACAGTATGGTCAGCGGCGCCAAGTTTCTAATGGTGTTTCTATTTCAGCGTCTGTTTACCATGTAATGTGCAGCTGAAAGCGGTCGTCGGACTTGTAATAAGCGAATCGCTATATAAACGTGTACCACGTCGGAATATCGCTGGACCATGAACCCATCATTCACCGCCTTTGTGAATCCGCGCGTCAAACCAACGAAATTTCTTCAGCATGGAGTCAAACGAAAACGGAATAACTTGTCTAAGGGGTAATCGCTATTTGTGTAATCCCCCTGCACTCGCTGCAACAGGCACACCGGATTTGGAGGTGCTAAACCCATGCTTTAACAACATCGAATCGTATGGATAGAAAATGCTTAATAGGCATGAAAATAATATCTGTCGCAACATGGAATGTACGCACTTTAAATGAGGCTGGTAAACTCGAACAACTTAGAAGTGAGATAGCTCGCTATAAAATTGACATTTTGGCAAAACAAGAATGTGGAATGGTAATGGCTCGATCAAACACAAAGATAGTTTGTTTATTTATTCAGGCGAACCAGAAGGATCTGCTGATGTTAATAGAGTAGATTTTCTTCTATCATCAAAGATTGCTCTGGAGATATTAGAATGGAATCCAGTCTGCTCAAGAATAATAGTCATTAAACTCAAAACGCGTGCACGTAACATGACCATTGTCAACTAGTATGCTCCCACAAAACTTCAAGACGATAAATGCAAAAACGATTTCTATGATCAGCTTGAAAGGTATATAAATATGTATTCTTGAAACGGAGATATTCTTTTAGTGTTGGAGATTTTAACGCACAGAGATGTGCTTCGAGGCTAATCTGGTAATCGGTAGCTCCCTTTTCGCACACAAAACATCACACAAAGTAACTTGGGTTTCTCCAGGCGGGAGAACAAAGAATTAAATAGACCAACTCTTAATTAATGCTCAATGGAGGTCATCGCTGCTTGACGTTCGTGTGAAGAGGGGTGCTGAGATAGGCACTGATCATTATATTTTATTTACTCGTTATCCTTGCACTCTCTTGACATTTTGAATCTACTGAATCTACTTGAACGTTAAACATTGATCTAAGTTTAAAATTTCAATTTGGTTCAAATCAAATCATTGTGATCAAGCTTTTTGAAATTAAATTTAACGTCCGTTTTGACGAAAGTAACTACATTCTTAATAGGAACTGTTCTTTTCAATAGAGAGGATTTTATCAAACAGTAGTGAAATTGCAACAACAAACATTTTTTTTATATGTTATTATTAATTAATTAATTGAACATTTGGGTGAGCATCCAGCTGTTTCGAGTGTTACCAAATACCCAGAATTTCTTGTATTTAATTATTCTTAAATAATTTTTTGAGACTGCAAGTACCAAGAGTTGAACTTACAGCCTCTCAAATTTGAAACTCAGAGTCAGCGTTCATTAGCTAACTGACCCAAAGCCGTTCTTGGTTTTAATGACCGAACTTGAAGTTTTGTTAATTTGCTTTGAAAGTTCATTAACAAATTTACTTGCTGTCTTTTATTAAAACAAAATCATTAACCATTTATAGAATAATTGAATCAATTAGTCATATTTTTATTTTTAATTTTGAAATTTTAATACTGGTCTCTTTAAGCTTTTTCCGAAAGTACATTGGGCTACGAAATACGAATGATTCGGTTTTGATTGCTTTATTTGAGTTAATTTCATACTTATAAGTTGAACTTAAAAATAGGTTGATTCATACGGTAAAAATATACACTAATACCCCGATTTGCGTTAATTCGAACTATGTCACCAAAAAAAAATAAGTTTTGACTTCGAATTACGTCGGTAGTGTTTCGATTTACGTCGTTTATTATATTTCTTATAGGTTACATTTTTTAAAAGAGGGTTTACATGCATCAAGTTTTTAGTTAAAATGTGTTGGTTTACATGTGTGTAGTGAAGCGAAAACAAATTTTCTTGGAGTAAGAGTTAGACATTTTAAAACGTTTTAAACTTGGAGAAAAACCTGCTGGCATTGGGAAAATTCTGGGTTAAGGTCCCAATTTGTAATCGTGATGCGGACAAGATAAAGGACTATGGACATTTCCCAAAGGAATCACAAAAGCTAGAAGTCCATCAATTATTAAAAAGGGTGCCCCTTTTACCCAGAATCAAAGAAGAATGCCATTGAGCCAAACGTTAATTCAGAATAATGCTTTATCTATATTCAAGGAGTTAGAAGGTAATTCACCATGAACAAGTGGTCAAAAACCAGAATAGTTTTGAAAATTAAATATGTGGAGAAATGTGATTCGATTTGCGTTAGGTCCTAATTAATAATACAAATCGAGGTGTTATTGTACTTAAAACTGATAACTTGTCTACATCTGCACATTAAACTGAAAAGTGCCATTGAGACTACTTAAACGAGTTTATATATCAGCTGTCATCTTTAAATTTTATTTATACCATATACACCTTTGAGTCATACATATAAACATCAAGCTTTAATGCAAGTTCTAAAATGGTTGTACAGAATTTGCATTCATAGTGTGGATGCAAGAATTATACTCTATGTATAAGGAAATAATAATATAAATTCAATAAAATTTCTCTGAGTGTTGATAAGCTAAGAACGGTATTAAAAATTATCAAACCATAAACGCAGTTTAACATTTGAGTATAATATACAATTCAAGTCTCAATAATTTACTGAAATGTATAACTAATTTACTTACTTTTCGAACTATATTTCATTGTATTAAATACGTTCCGAAACTAATTTTTTACAATAATACATAGAACCTAATCCTTAACCTCAATTTTTGAGGCACTTAGAGTAATATCAAAATCATTCACTTTGTCCACGAGAAGACAAAGAATTAAAGAGTAGTTTAATAAAAATTATAACATCCATAAAATCTCACAGTTGAATACGGATTTGGTCAAACGATTCGTTTTCATATTATTTTAATTAATTGAATTTTTCTCTACGTGATAGGCACCTTGTCGTGGTGTAGGGGCTTAGATACAACTTAAGCTACTCTGATTAATGTTCCAGTCAGTGATATTACTGATGTTACTAACTAGAATATTGATTGAGATTAGAGCAAAAAGTGCGACCAAGATCTACCAATAGGTTAAGGTAGAACGTATTGTCTTGTAGTCTATATCTGTGCTGTTAGTAGTTAGTCGGTAGTCGGTAGTAAATAATAATTTGTTAGTATTCTGTAGTAGTTAGTCAGTAGTTAGATTCATGTTTTTGCAAGCTGGTAAGGTCTGAATGGCTTAATAATATTCTAGCGTCTCAGAGAGTAGGTGGCGGTAAAGATCGTCCATTAAGTTCCAGCTTATCAGCCAGTCACGTCAGGGTAAGACAATCTTTCAGACTCATTGCGATAATGCAATTGCCTGCAGACAAGCTAAGAAAACCATGCCGTATCGATCATAAGCCAGAACTAGGGAGCTACTTATGCTGAACAGAAGTGGCATTCGACTTATCAGTGGTTTCTCACTGGGCATTGCGGAGATAAAAAGCATCTATCGAACCTAGGTATTAATAGAGACGATAGATGTAGACTTTGTTGCGAAAAAAAGGAAACAGCAGAACATATTCTGTGTCACTGTAATAGTCACGCCAGATTCAGGCTTTTGTACTTATCCACTGCCTATCCACTTATAACGGAATAAGGCAACATCTCTCCAAAGGATATAATGGCGTTATTAACTGATACTCGTCTATGGAACTGAAGTGGGTATGTCACAATAGTCCCCTCAAAGGATGCAGTGGCGTGGTGACAAGTTCCCAACCCATCTAAACTAATCTAAACTAATGTCATTTTTAAGACGGAAATGACTACAATATTTAATAGAAACTAGTATATTTTATAAAGATGTTTTCGAAAAGTAGTGTATTTCAAATATAAAATTCATTTTTATATTATTTTAATTAAGTGATAGAATGCATTTTTTAATAGACAATTAAAATTGACTAATTTATAATATGTACATAAAAATGTTCAAAATTGAATCTCGTTCAGAATTGAATCCTAAACTATTTTGTATTTTCTGGAATACAGACGTATTAAATGCATATTATTACCATATATTATTATGATAATGTGCAAATTATTATGATTATGGAAAATAAACTTACACTGACCTTCAAACTGAGCCCAAGCTTAATTTTACGTTTTATGACGTTATTCGTTGCGATATTTAAAATATTCTTGGTTTCGATTCGAAAGTTACTAAGAAATGCATTTTCCGGAGAACTCACATTTTCCTCAGTAACGCAACACGAGAAAAACCACTTGTTGGAACCACAGCCAGCAGCATTCTTTCCACCTTGCAGCCAGCAAGAAAATGATAACTTACAAGGCCAAACTTCGTTTCGATATACGCATTGGGCTGGTAAGCTAAGAACGTTATTGAGAATATCTAAACCATAAACTCAGTATTAATGTACGTGTATAATATGAAATTCAGTTCGTCATAATTTACTTGCTTCTGTAAAAATCCAGAACTTTAATACAAAATTGTAATACAACATATTTATACCAACAGGCAAATATTTCCACAGTTGCATGGCTTGATGGTGTGATCTTGCTCCGAATCAAGTGCAAATATACTTTTCATATAAAATTAGCAGTTATTATATTTATTAAAAAAAATATATATATAAGCAGCAATTTCAGGAATTATAAATGTTTAAAACTTGACCGCTTTAAACGCTTTTTATACTTTAAAAGTTTTTTATATATATTTTTTTTAAGATTATTATTATATGCAGTAATTTAAAAAAAAATCAGCAGATTAAAATTAAATATTTTAAAATCAACATTAATAAATGTATAATTTATTTTTCAAAATTGACAATGAATGGCGGTTTGCAATCAAATTTAAATTAAAAAATATTTTAGGTTCATTTCACAAGATTGCCATTTGAAATTAATATATTAAAGTTGTGCTAAATCCAAAATATGTGATGCATAAATATATAAATTTCTGTTATTAAACACTTTATTAATAATTTGTTTAAAATTTTTTCTTCATTTGTTCTCCACTAGAATCACTGTTTGCTTATGTATACAATCATTTAAATCCACTGGAGAAACGGGTTCAGCGAACCTCACTATGTTGATTCTATTATAATACTAAAACTCGTCACTGTTACAAATAGTTTGTTGGTGCTTTGTGGTACATACCAGTCATCTACAAAACACAATTGGTTTCTTACTCAACTGGTTCGTAAAATATCATTAGATGTCAAAGCCATCGCATCCGTTATGAATTGTGGTACCCGTACAGTATGATAATTAAATTTTTCCACAATAAGTTGCCATCGCATGATTACCTAATTTGAATCCATTTCTTACAGTATAAATGCATTCTACCCAGAGGAGATTTAACCTCAATATCTTTTTTTCAGCTCTTAAGATTGTACAATTCAAATGAAGTTTATAGTTTTACTAGCCAGTCTCTGAATGCATATATATTAATTTCTAATTAATTATGTTATTCCATCAATCCATTTTTTGTGGAAGCCTTTTTTTTAGGTAGTAAAATGTCAATAATAATAAGTTAAAAAAATTAAAAAACTTTAACTTTGGATGCATCGAATTAATTTTTTAAAAATATGTTAACTTTCTTATTTTTCAATTTTTTTTATTTTTCAATGCAAAAAAAAAAAAATTAAATAAAAATAATTTGTGTAAAAAATTTTAAAAATTTGCATTTTATATATGTTATATATATAAAATATTATATATATAAAACTCGATATATAAGACTAGATTTTATTTTACAGAACCATATATACTCATCTTATAACGATTATATCGAAAATAAAAAATAGTTAGTTGTTGATATACATAGACTATAACGTACTTGTATATAATGTTTTAGTCCTGCCTATGTAGTCTTATGGTGTCCAACTGTGAAACAATGTTTGTTCATTTAGCATCCAATAGAATTAACGTACGGAATCCGAAGTGTTTCGCTGAATAACTGATGTCTACTGGAACGGAAGAAACGATGCAATCTATAACGACCTTCAGACCCTTCTTGAAAAAGAACTAAACAAGATTTAATGCCGATACAAAATAAAGCTCAAAGAGCATTCTAATTTTTTACTGCAACAATTAATCGAGAGACATATGCCCACACTCAGACTTACGCTTAAACTTATTAATGGAGAAGTACATAGTATATCCAATAATATTAGTAATATTTATAACTTAATAAAGTCAAGTATATAATTATGATTATATTATGTTACATATGCTTTGAATATACACAGGTATATAATAGCAATAATTTTTTCTTTCAGAGTTGTAAAAAAACAGCATTAAGTCTGGTTGAAACAAATTGGCATCACTTTTGAAATATTTCAAATGCTTGTTTTTGACATATGTTTTTTGTTGTGTTGTGTACAATTTAATATATAAAAATTGGACACTAAAAGTTAATTAATTTAAATAAAAGAAAATAAATATTTGAATATTGGAATGGCAATGTTAAACTTTTTTATCTTGAATATTTAAATAAATTAATTTACTTATGTATTTGCGCTTATAAGTAAATGAAATGCTCATATGATTTTAACGGATAACTGGAACTTTTAAACATATTTCCGGTGAACATTCACAATAGACTGATTTTTTAATTTGGTTGCACTGAAACTTAAGACGTAAAATTTCTTACGCGTAAAATCTAACTCTAAAAATTTTAAGAGCATTGTTGTTGCTTCTCATGTTTTCTTTAGAAAGTTGCGAGTATTTTTTTACTTCTTTGAAAGAAAAAATTACAACTAATGTTAATACAATCATTTATAATTATGCTACTTATATGGTATCACTATTAGTAAGATACTAATGTGCATAACATTATCATCTCTTATCTATGTTATGAACATTATCATCTATAGATGATACTAATAATTAACTCTAAATCTTGGTGGTAGATATATTTTTGTACTTATGATTTTTTAAAATTCGCTTAAATATTGTAAACCTTAAATCTTATTGTGAAATAAATAATTTTATAGTTAAAAAAATATTTTACATTCCTCAAAGGGGTGTTCCTTTTTTTTGTAGGATCTACAAAGAGTATTATTGAATATAAATTCATTAATAGTTGCAATTGGTTTTATTTAAATAATTTATATTAAATAATGTAAAGAGGTTTTCAAAAAGTAGTAAACAACAACAACAAAAATTCTTTTTTATATTATTTTAATTAATTGAATTTTTAGTTGACCGCACAGCTGTTTCGAGTATATCTAAATACCCATCATCAGTGGTTTTGGAAATAGTTCTTGCATTTAATTATTCCTTAATAATTTTTTGATACTGCAAATACCAGAAATCGAACTCGTGCCCTGCCAAATTTGAAGCTCAGAGTCAGAGCATCTTAACCAACTGACCCAAAGCCGTACCTGACTTGTATATTCGCACATTTTTCTGGAGTTTTGTTAATTTGCTGTCAAAGTTTTTGTAAAATATTGTAAAAATTATTACAATTATAATTCAACAAAAAAAAGTGTTCATTAATTAAACAATTACAATCTAGTGAAAAGAATACTACAAACGTAAATGCAATTGAAAAATAGAAGTTATATATTTACACACTTCACCAATGTTTTGTTCACTCTTACGGAACAATTTGAGCATTGCAACTGCTTGAAAACACAGAGGTTTGACTTAAACAGTAGTTTTCTATAAAAATTCTTAGGCCTGTCGGAACTTAATACGCCTATTCTTGTTTTATTATTTTTCAGCGTTTTCTGTCTTTTCTTCTAGGTTTTTTTATTTAAGTTGAGCATGAAATGGTTGCGTTATTGCATTGAAGAGATTTTTTTCGTCATTAATATGAATTCAATATAATAGAACGATTTATGTGTAGTATGAAATTTTCAATTTATTATTTTATTGCTTTAGTAAATGATGTTGAAGATTTTATCTCACATACCTATAGTGTTCTCAACTATTGAAGAGTAATTATGAATGTTTTTGAGATAACTGTGTATTACCACTATACTAATGTATTCTTGCCCACTACCAATATGTTTTTTCCTGTAAGTAATTAATAAATACGACATTAAAAAATGTCAAATTGTTAGATTTTCATTCAATTGAAAATAAAAGTTTTTTATGGTAATAGTTATATTATATTATTTTTAATTTTATATGTATCCTTTAACATTTAATAATTTACTTACATAAAACTACATATAAAATTTACTTAAGTTAATATCATAAATTAAGTTAAATATATATTTACAATTCTAAAGATTAAATAGTTTTATAAAATACTTAATTTAATATCGATCAAACAGATTTATAAATTTGCTGTTAGTCCGACAACATATGATATCCAATCGACCGTAAAAGGTACGCGGTGGTAGATACCGGGTTGTCCACGGGAAGCACAGGAATAACCAGCAGATACTACACCTTTATATTAAAAGTTCATATTTTCATATTATTAATTTAGTAAATAGTAAATAAAAATACAAACCAATTAAATACCACCGGCCATTTTTTTCATTCATTAATGGACCACCAGAGTCACCCTGACATGAGTCCTTTCCGCCGTTTCGATATCCAGCACACATCATTTCTGGATATATCACAACATTGATGCCATTTTGTCGATGCCATCTTTCACAAATTCTATGATCGAAATGTTAAAATATGTACTTTAAATAGATGTGACAAATAATATAGATAAATAAATAGATAGGCTGCCCGAACAGAATATTGTTTCAATTTGAAATTTATAGTCGAAAGAATTTTTTTCCAAAATTTTTATTGTAATATACCAATATAAATTCTTCGTTTTAGATTTGAAGTATATACTGAACAAATTTTAGAAACACACTATAATATCACACATATCTTTCATTGAAGTAATTTCAGTTCTGCATATTCCTCAAGTATTTAGAAACACTTTCAAAACGTAATAATAATTTTACGATAAATATTCACTGTTAAAAGAGGAATCGACCTACAGAACTTAATATTCGTAATGTATTTGAAAAATTTTACTCAAATAGTAATTTTTGTAATGTTCAGGATTAAAGTCTTGTTGCTAAAAGTATCTCTCCGGATTGAATAAAAATCGATAACAGTCAGACTACATTCTTCAAAACTTAGATTTTTTTATTGACCCCCACGGATTATTTTTCATTAAGATTTGTATTTCATAGTGTACACAATTAAAACAGATTCTGGTTAAATAACTAAATAACGAATAAACGGAACTATCTCAACTGGAATGAACAGACCCGATATGCTGTTCGTAAATTTTCTTTATATCTGAAGACTTATTTGACTACTATGTATTGGTTTTAAAATGTAAATGGAATTGCAGTTATTTGATTCTGAAAATATGGACACCAATATTACACCAAATAACTTACAGAATATTTCTTAGTTATGAAAGTTCGGAGTTATATTGGTTTACTCCAATAACAGCAAACACTCACTGACCCAACAACTAATATTAGAAACATAACTAACATGAAATCATTTTTATAAACTATCATGAAGTAATGTCATAATACCATATAATGTAATATAAAATCAATATCAATATATTGACATCAGTATAATAAAAGGTTATTAGACTATGTATTAATTTTTATTACATTTATATAAAAACTACCTGTTTTCTATGACTGGAACATCCACAGCTTGTAAAGTTTTTGGACGTAGACGTGAACCAGGATTTAAAGCACCCCAACCTGCTGCCCAACCAAATTTACCGAGAAAGTCTTCGTTTTTTTCAGGCAAGCAAATCGGCGCTGATGCAATATAAAATAGAAAAATAAATAAAGTTAAAAACTAAAGAAACACAAATTCATGTTATTATATAAAATATTTTATATACATAAAATTTTTATTTTGATTTACCCAAGAGACACATAGAGAATGGAGTCACTATCAAATAGTGGCCCCCATATATCCCACCTTAAATATTTGCAACTATTTTAAACCTCATACATATATGACAGTTTAGCAATAAGAAGATCTGGAAGAACTCACCTATTTAATATACTGACAGGACTTATAACTTGTAAAATATATAAATCTGTATTCCTACATTTTAAAATTTGTTAACAAAATTTACTTAAGAGAATCTCTCAAATATATATATATACTTAGAAAAAAATTTTTTATTTAAAACTTTCTTCTAATTTTCATAAAATTAATATAAATAAGACTATTTACTGTTGACTGTAAAATAATTAAATACGTCCCAAATATATCAAATAGTCAGTTACCTATATGCGGCATGAAATGTACCGGTCTTTCCAATGTAAGCACTGAGACATCAAATCTGTCAGCTTGTGGAGTAAATTTAAAATACGGATGAACATCTATACGACGAACTCCAAATGTATATGCAGGTAATGGTTCAACTGCCGAGTTAATAACATAGTCGCCAAGAGTTACGTGCACCTGTCGTGAAATCGCACGAGCAACACAATGTCCAGCTGTCACCACATGACGTCGCGACACCAATGATCCACCACATCTAAAAATTATAACACAGAAAAAATCAAATATATTTAATTATTGCAAATGTTTATACAAAGATAACTCTTTTTATAGAAATATATTCTTCACTTCTTATTCATCATTTATTTTTTATCTTTCATTTTTAATTTAAGGTAAGCTTAGAACTGACCACCTATAGCTTTTTTTAAACAACATGTCATTGAAACAAAATATATAAAAATAATATCACTTTTTAATCGGGACGTTGTCAAAGTCTCCTTAAATTAAGAATACATTTTAATTAAAAATATCATTTAAATAAAAATACGTACCTAGAAGACCCAATTCGAATGTATGCTTGCCAAGGAAAAGAACCAAATCCCGCGTCGTCTCCACCAACAATTCTTCTCTGGGCAGTTTGTTTGGCTAAAGAGATACCACAACCTGTAAATAAAACGTTAGTAAAAATATTTATATATATAATGAAAGGTTTCAAAATAACAATATATATTTCTTAACATTAACTAATTTTTATTGTTTTTTAAGTTAATTATTTTCAGACTGGTGATATAAAATGATATGCATTCCATTAAAATTATCGGTAAGTAAGTCCATTAATGTAAATATATCAAACTCTTATTTAAAAAATTAGCAATTGCAATCCAGTATTCAAAATATTATTAATATGTAATGATTTTATTTATATATAAATAACATACATAATTGTATACTAGCACTAAAATAAATATATTTTGATACCTACATATCTATATATATATAATCTAATTTGTTTATATACAATAAAATGGGCTTAAGCGCGTTTCAAGTAATGATATTTTCAAATCGTCAATGGCTTTCTGTAATTCTCTGTTTATTTTGTTTATTTCTATATTAACTTTTTTTTATCTTAAAATAGAAATATTCAGCTTTTATTAGGAAAAATTATTTACATGATTTACATGATTTTATTAGAAAACTGTTACTATATAATTTTAAAGTTTAAGAAGATTGGTACGTAAACAGTACCATTGTCAAGGAACTGAAGATCAACTACAAAACTTTTTCAAATCATTCGTGTAAATATGATTTTGAACAATAAAATAGATGTTTCGGTGTCTCATGAATCAAGTGAAAGAATTTAATGTCCCTCTATCTGAAGATTTCTACTAATAAGAAACGAAACGGAGCTGCTTGAGAACTTACGGCTTCACAAAAGCAATATGGATTGACTTCAAGAAAGATGATGTGTAAGTTCATTAAGATAATTCAAATGATCTGTAACGTATGATTCAAGTACATGCTGCCAGCAATTGAAATTATAGAAATAACGAAATATTAAAATATCGAAAATTTAAAACCTCAGTTTATTAATTATTTTTAGATAACTGATGTGAATTGTCTGTAACAACAAAGAATGCAAATCTAATAGTTTTTTAAAAATAAATTCTTATTATTGCTAGATTCTGATTTTATAATGCCTTACAAATTATTTTTATTACTTAGTCTACAAAAAATTAAAACAAGATCATAGGTTGTCATAGTAAGCAATCAAGACAAAGTCCTAGGTACTGTATATGTTTTTACTGTTAAATTACATTAACAGCCTTTCCGCTCTCCTTCTACTTTTGTTTACTTGAATGGGGGTTGCATTCGATGAACGCGGGTCCTATTTTTCACAACCATTCCTAAGAGGTGGTTTAGTGGTTTCAAATCTCACACGGTGGCTTGCAATGCTTCCACCTTCCAGCATAGATGCAAAGTGACAAATATACCCCAAATTGTCTAATGGATTATGAGATTATAAATTTAATTTTTTTCAAATAAGCTGTTAAATTTTTTTCTAGTTCTAAAATTCTTGTACTTAACCTTTTTTTTCAGCGAAAGAAAAGTTATAGAATATTCATTGTTTTGTATCTGGTCTTGAATACAATTTTATTCCACCAAAAATATATACATATGGTATTTATGAACTTTCAAACAAATCAAACTATTAAAATAAAAATATGTTAAATAATTATAAATAAGACTTGCTTATGTATATGGAATATTATGTTATGATGTTTAAATTAAGTTTTCAAAATCATGCAAAAAACTACGAAGAAATTTACGTATACGTGAATTGTTCAGTTTGAGACCACAAAAGAAAAACGCTTTCATGTAAGAAATCATATGATGTAGATATTATCGTATGAATCATATGATATTAAACCTAGCTACAGAAATTTATTATAAAACAAAACAATAAATAATTAGAAAATAAAAAGAAAAGTTTGATTGTGTCTTTAAAGACACTTCAATCCCCCTTCATACAATTCTATCACAAATCATTTATACATTATTGCAGTAACTTAAAAAGCTCTAATAAAACGAATTTTTAGTTTAATTTTTAATTAAATGAGTCTACAAATTTAATATAATAAAAACAGAATTCCTTTACTACGAAGACAAAAGCTAAGAAGACGTTCTCTAAATCGTAAATCGAGCGATGGTAACAATTTTCACCTAATGATATTACTTTGTAAGTGTTAACTAAATCCAAAAATAAAGCTTATTTGTCAAGATATTACGGTTTAAAGCTGTAAAGTTTTTATATTAATAACATTAGCAAAAACTACATACTCCTTCAAGTGCAGACTAATACATGCAATATTAATTTTATACATGCAATTTATATTAATTTCACAACGGGTGGTGGTAAAAACTTCCAACTTTAAAGTCCGATATCTCAAAAACTAAGCTCTATTATTAACATATAATGTTTATTTCAAATAGCTGTCTTTACTTAAATCCGTTGTCAAATGTACTCTCTCAGGATATTGGAATCGTTCTTTTTTTCTAAGAAGTTATTCAGTTCTATGGGAGACACAACCACACTAAAACGATTTACCTATGCAAAACTTATTGAAACTATAGAATTAGTGTCCTCAGTAATCAGTAATCAAATGAATGTAAATTTGATAAGTGCTTATAGAAAAGCAACATGATTTACTCAATTAACTCATGAATTTAAGAGTTAAATATGTCTGAAATAACATCTTCCATTGAAGATGGAATAACTCCAATAATATAAATAGAAATAGATCGAATAACAAAAGTATTGTAATGTCTTTTTTTCATATCGTATTTTAAATAAGATAATGTTAAAAGGTTTATGTACACCAAAATACATTTTAAGTTTATTTTAATCAATATACTTATGCATATCCTGCCATCATCAAAGATATTAACTCAAACTATTCAAGTATTAAAATAGCAGTTATTTTTTTTAATCAAGTACCACAAAAAGTGATTGTTTGTGGTTATATGAAAATTAAGAATTGATAAAGAATTAAAAATCAGAAATTTTTAATTTAATGTACTAAATTTAAAGTTGCACCATGTATTCTGCATTCATACCTTAACATTCGAAATAACAACATATATAGATTAAAACTTAGTGGATTTTATAAGACCATAATGCCACATTGCATAAAGTAATATTTACGAAAAAAATTTAAAATCAAAAGTATATATAGTAGATACAAACGATGGGATTTATATATAGCTATAGAAATTAATATATCCGTCATCCACAGTAGTGAGGGAGCTAGAGTTGGTGTATATGGACCAGGTAAGATATATTCGGAAGCATCGGGAAGAAATATAATTTAAAAAAAAGGTGACTTTAAACGTAACTTCGGAACCGTAGAATTGTAATACTGACTAACAACCAGGCAGCCAGGTGACAGGTGACCAAGTGACATCGAAACTGGTATGGGAGTGCATTGACAAGTTTAACATACTTGGCTACAACAATCAGGTGCACTTATTATGGATTTCGGGACATACTGGCATCCAAGGCAATGAAATGGCAGATAAACTTCCCAGAGGAGGCGTGGCTTCTATTATGATAATGCCAGAACTTTTCTGCGGTCCAGGCAAAGGAACTCTATATATTCATTATTAGGAAAGACTTCCATGACTATCACAATCTAAAATGCTTTTAGAGACTTAATGCCTAAAACGCTTCAAGGATTGCATAGAATAAACAAATAACAGCCTAAGAATTATTACGGAACTACTAACCAATTACTGTAGATTGAATAATCACCTAACAAAGTTAGGAAACGATTTCAACTCAGACTGCAGATACTGTAGAGAAGAGAGAGAAACCAAAAACCATGTACTAGGGCAATGCCCGGCACTGATGCACAAGCGGAAAAAATACGTAGAAGGGTGTTTTATGGAACATAGGGAATTAAGACTAGAAAAGATAAGCCATATACACTCTAAATCCTAGAAACACTAAAATCTAGAAACACTCTAATCCTACTAAGGAGCACAATAGATCATTTAGGTCGCAGTGCTGTATCCTGTTTTCATAATAATAATACTAATAGTCGAAACTTGATTTACCTACATCCAATATATAATTCATGCTAAAATAGATGTAACGAAAAAATGGTTTATTTCGTAATTGTAAGCAAATATTATTTACATATGTTCAAGAAAACTAATATCTATATTTTGTGTCTCCCATATTTTCTTTACAACAAAAATATATACATGAAGATCATTTACCTATGGTATAATTAGATCATTTCAAATAATATTTTTATTAACACTCATAAAATACAGAGAATATAAAAAAAATAAATATATAGTCTCAAACTGAACCCATTTATATTTTCAAATATGTAGACCCTTGACCATTAATAAGAACTAACAATTTGATGCAAACCAAAAAAAAAAAAAAATTGACCACTACTTGTTCGTGCAATTGAATTATGACAAGGTTATACACTCACTAGCATCATTTTTAATTGGTCCATAGTTTTTTAATGGAAGATCAGTTAAGTCGATCGTATCACCTACATAATCCGAAGTAAGCAAATTTATTGACTTTGCTGTTCGATGACAACATCCACGTAGTAATCCATCGCAAGTGCCTTGTAAAAGGCCTCCACTCATCCAACAGGTCAAAAAAAATTCACAAGTTCCACCACGATGTTGGCATTGTAGTTCTGTAGTTATGTCGACTGGGTTATATATGATGAAGAAATACAATTATTGTATTTAAAATAATTGTGTTTATTTGCATAAGCCAACGATGTTTATTATTTATAAACTAATTTTCTAAATAAATTTAGAGTCTATCTTACGTTATATCGCTTATGTTAATTATATTTTATTATAATTTAATTTCACTTAAAATAATAAATTAGTTTGATACATCTTTTCCCTTATGATAGGAAGTCACTTACACTAACACAAACAATATATATACTTATAGTATATAAGTAATTTTCAAGAAACCAATTCTGCAGTTATCCATTTAGAGTTGTTTTGATTACAGCTTGTCGTAACAATCGAAATGATATAAGATATAACATGGATATTCACAAAATTTATATTTTCCTGACTTGATTAAAATAACTTCATATAAAATATAATCAAATTAGAGTCTATTGCAAATCACTATTTCAAAACCTTATTTTCAATTAAATTAAATCACAAAATGTTGTACCTATTACTATATAACTGGTTTAAAATAATTTCGGGATGTATTTTATTAATAACATTTTTGATATATATAACATACATAGAAAATGTATAAAATGTTGAAGTGATGGTAATATGAGATTATTTCATTACAAATCAATTGTTGATGGATAAAATTTGAAATGGGGGTGTGATCCCCCACACTAATATATTAACTATATTTACCACATATTCTCAAAGAAAGAATTCTATTTCGCTTGCCGTGGAATTTTCTGAGTCAATACCATACGAGTGCTATAATATAGAGTAATACTAAATTGTGGTGTATCTAAGCCACAATTTTTTCTATACAAAACTCTTCATCCAAGTCGATTAAATAAGTGATTTAAAAATTATTTACATCTCACCTTTTTCTTTGAATGTATTTGCGGAATGGGGTGTGCTAGTTTCAGTAGCTGAATCCAAATCCTTTAAATTAAATTCGTTTCGCACATCTTGTATAGCAGCTAATTCATTCAAGCCAAAGTTTTGGTCTCTGTAAGAGCAGAGTCATTATCATAAAAAAAGTTTATTAAGAGCACATACCTAAATGCGACATTGTCGTTGAAATAAACACCTATTCCTGTACCTGGTCCAGAGGCAGATCCAGAGCCGGTAGGGCTGGCATTATCATTTGTCGGGAATATTACGCGTGGACTACGGGATGACTTGAATGGAAAGTATCGACTTTTGCGTACGTTTTGAAAATTGTTTAAGCCTACAAACTCATTCAATGCTTTTGTAGGGACAAATTGTCGGGGAGGACCACCCAATATTTCAGCTTCACCAAAAAAATTTATTCGTTTCGAATGCTGAGGCAATGCAGTTATGGGACCATTAACATCACCAAATTTTGTCACGTCTTCATAAAAAATTTTAGCTCCACCATTTGCACTATTTAAAGTATGTGGTTTAGTATTTACACTTTTACCAGGAAATTCAATATTATGTGAAATATGACTGGGGTCAGTTTCGAATATAAGTTGACGTGTGTTTCTAGTTTCTTTATTAGAGGGCATAGAAGAAAAATCATCGTTATATGGATTTTCATATATCGGTATTTCACTTAAAATAGGATTATCTTCACGATATGATTCCGGCTGAAACGAACTCGCACTTTTCAGGCTGTAACTAGGAGAGTGAAAGTCTATTCGTTTACTTAAGTTATCTCCTGAAAAATCTATCCTATCCGATGTTATGATTTTGTCACTGCGCTCAGTTAATTCCGAATTAAGATTTTCATTAGATTCAATTGCGGATTGAAAATTTAAGGAGTTATTGCGTTTGTATTTCAATCCAGTTAAGATTACGTTGTTACTCACATCTGCACTTAAAGGTATATACTTATAATTTCGTTTTCTTCCTACGCGTGTTATATTCTCCGTCCAAACGGGAACTACTTGCTTTGGAATAGTTATGAGTGCGTTAGGAGGTAATTCTACTGCTGGTATAGCTTCCGAAAAGATAGCTGAATAATTATTTGTGGAAGTATCCTGAATGTTGTGGTAATCATTGTGTGCATCCATAACTTTACTGCTTTCAAGCGGACTGTATGGTTTCTGTGCATTATCAAGACTTTCTGAAGTTTTTGTTGTTGAACTTAACCATTGTGATTGAATGTGAGTATTACTGATTGTATCATGAGATATAGTTGAAGGCGGTTTATTGAAAATATTTGTATGTGGTAAGTCCGTAAGTATTTTTGTAGCATGCATTACAGGCACTGAAGTCTCGTAAGCACTTATTCTAATAGATAATATACCAACTACAATTGTATAAAGACTACATTTTACAGTCGCTAACATTTTACATCTGGCTGAGT
>NW_024031445.1:0-23032 GCF_002237135.1 Teleopsis dalmanni
ATTCTTCCAATTCCATTTTATGAACCTTGTGAATGGGCTTAGTGGCAAGTGATGCGGTTTCTTGAGTAAGCGCATGTGACACCGTTTCAGCGAATGTTCTTTTAGGCAGTACAAGTGCCGCACGTTTAGTATCTACGTCTCGTATACCATTAATGAAGCTTTGTATTTTTACGCGTTCGATATAGTCTACCGATGCATCTGCATTTGCTAAATGTGCCAATCTCTCAACATCAGCTGCGAAATTCTGGAGAGTCTCACCTGAGTTTTGGCATCGATTTTGTAGTTCGATTTGGTATATTTGTTGCCTGTGTTGACTTCCAAATCGCCTTTCTAATGCGGACATCAAGGTATCATAATTTTCTCTTTCATACTGGGGTATGGTTTGTAATATTTCTGCTGCGGAACCTTTCAACGAAATAAATAACGCAGCTACTTTATCTTCGGTATTCCAATTATTAGCCACCGCTGTTTTTTCGAATTGAAGCTTAAATATTTGCAATGGGACACTTCCGTCAAACATTGGAGCTTTGTGCTTTGGAGCGCATATTGGTGCTGCTATGCTATGTACTTGTAAATCACGAACACGACTGCTTAGTTGTAGCACTTCGGATTTAAGCTCCTCTTCGTCCCTCTTCAGATCCCGTAGCTTATCTTCAAACTTTTCCACTTGTTGGCGTATTTGCGCATTATCACTTGTTAACTGTTCTTGCAGCTGCATAAATCGTGCCTCCATTTGAGATGAATTTTCTCGCAGCTGAACCGACATTTGTGACATTGCTGTTGAGTTCTCTGTACTCATTTGTTTAATGGCAGCTAATATCGCATTCGTATCTAGTTTTAGTGAAGAATCTGCTTGTGTCGATTTTAACTCTGTCTTAGAGGAGCTTTCTGGAACTTCGAAATCAAATTCGTCTGCGTCTATACCCTCTGCCTCCATTGCATCGCGTAGTCGACTTTGTAAATTTGCCTTTGATCCATCAATAGCTAAATTACGTGCTTGTAGCTCGTTCTTCAATTGTGGAATTTTTAAATCAGCCAATTTAACCATTTTTAACACAGTTTGTTGACAATCCCACTTCTGACACCAATTGTTACGTTTTTATTAATCGTAATATATATAAATATAACTAAAATTATTAAATTAAAAATATTTATGAACTTATGTATGGTTTACAAATTATCTTTGGGCTTCCGTTCGAATCGCGGGATTGTCAACAACTCAACTACTCTTCGACTAGACAGCAGACATCTTCTTCTTTTCTGTTTTGTTATTTTCTTCTTTCTTGCCAACTCGCCGTGTTGCCGTGTTGTACGATGTTATTGCCAGACTAGATTTGTTACAATACTTATGACTACAGAAATATATGCGTTATTGAATTTATTCTCACTCCTTCTGGCCAAGTAACACTGGCCTAGGTACCAGCGGTAACAAGCCGCTTGATAACTTGTTCTTGATTGCATCAGTAGGTTTAGGATGCATGCTCGTATCAGGCAGGGATAAATACACACACTCACAAGACAAGTATTACGTCTCATTTCACCTGACGATCCTGTCTACATCTGAACGGGCTAACACATTACATGGTGATCCAGCAACTACATTGATTGAATATTGCCCATACTTCCATTCTTACATTACAAATGTAACGAACCTTTCTGGCCAGGGTGTTGCTCGCCGGATTCCAGGTCCAGTCCTACAATAAATTTATTTGATAGGAACAGTGGAAAGTGTGAATACACGGTGGACGGTGACGTTGGTGCGATGATGTGGTCCCCTTCTTCGGTGAAGTTAGTTGGTTTGGCGTAGAAATGTTAATTTCAACGCCCCTGACAAAATGTTTGAAGAAATGTGAATTTGTTTTCTATACAATATGTACGCTACTTGGTGCTAACCCAGATCCTTAATCTGTGTTAGCTTGGTGGCCAATTCTTATGTGTAAAGTAGTTTGAGCACTTGTAACCCAAACTACTTGAATTTTCTATGTTGATTAGTTTGAGCACTTGAAACCCAAACTAATCGATGCGAGAAAGTAAGAAAGTTATAATTGATTTCGTTTCTTTTTCTTTTCCTTCTGAACTTTATTAAAATTATTTCTTATATTTATACAAAAATTATTTTATAAAAAAGCTATTAAATTATGCATTAATTAACAATGAATATTAATGCATAATTCACAAATAAATAAATTAGCCTACGCTGTGCTGACATAATTATGGGCCAACATATTACACACTTTCTTCAGTGCATTGACCAACAAGAAAAGCTGATAATACAAAATTGCACTTTTCGTTGGTCAATGACTGGTCGCAGTGTTGGCCCAAATAATATGTAAACACATGTAACCAAATATCAAAATAAAAAACAAAAATATAAAATAAGCCAAGGTATTCAAAGTATATTCCTAAATTATTGTCGAAACGTGTTACATTCACTGAATTCCCTAATACCAATGGCAGGAATAATAGAGATAATAACATTGTGCACAGTAATGAATTAGACAGTGGCCGTGAATACTTTTTAGGTAGCTCGTCTTGATCTGCGCCTTCGTGTGGTGTTTTCGAATTCGTTTTTGTAAAACTTTTTGAAAGTTGTTCATCAGAAACAGGAGATTGGTTATCGGCTGGAAACAGAGGCGCTAGTCTTGTCAAAGGACTTCTTAGAGTTCCTGATGCCATTTTAACATCAACCACGCGAACAAAACCGTCATCTCCCTTATATACCTCTAAAATACGTCCAAGCGGCCATTTTAATGTAGGAACATTGTCTTCCTTGATGATTACAAGGGTACCTTTTTTTATATTTGGGTTGGCTGATATCCATTTGTGTCGACATTGTAATTCAGTGAGGTACTCGGTTTTCCAACGTTCCCAAAAGTCCAATTTGAGGCGAGAAACTAATTTCCATCTTGTCACCAAATTTATATTTCCTGATTGGACATTTGCATCTGCCATTGCTGTGAGCGGTTCTCCGAATAAGAAATGACCAGGTGTTAGTGCTGACAAGTCATTCGGATTACTCGACATAGGTGTCAATGGTCGAGAGTTCAGTATTGCTTCGACTTCTAGTACCACAGTCTCTAGTTCCTCATATGTTAGTGACGTGTATCAATAAGTGTTTTGCTGATTTGACTGCTGCTTCCCACAGTCCACCGAAGTGTAGTGCACGAGGAGGTATAAATTTAAATGTTATTCCTCTTTCATTACATTCGTTAATTATCTTCTCTTGTGCCTTGTTTGCTTGAATTGAGTCTGCAAGTTCAAGTAATTGATTGCTTGCTCCTACGAAATTTGTGGCATTGCCACAAAACAAATTTTTGCAGTGTCCTCTTCGAGCAATAAAACGTTTCAGCGATCCGATGAATGCATCTGTGGTTAAGTCGCTAACTACTTCGAGGTGAACTACCTTAGTTGTAAAACAACAGTACACAGCAATGTATGCCTTGTGTGGTTTCTTCCCTCGGATTCTGTAATGTATCCAAAAAGGTCCGCAAAAGTTCACTCCAGTGGTGAGGAATGGTCGCCCAGGTTGTACTCTTGTCGCAGGCAAATTACCCATCAGTTGTTCATAAAATCGTGATCTTACTTTAGTACAACGTACACAATGTTGTACTACTGATCTTGCCATCAATTTGCCCTTAATTGGCCAGTATCGTTGACGCATGTTAGCTAGGAGAGACTGCGGACCACAGTGCATGTATTTCTTATGGACTTGTTCCATTATTAATTTGACAATGGGGTCGTTATAAGGCAACAACATAGGATGTTTTGCGTCATACGATAATGAGACTGCATCCAAACGTCCACCAACTCTTGTGATGCCCGTATTATCAATAAAACGTGCCAGTGATGCCAATGCACTGGACTTATTTATTCTTCCATCAGATTTCATAATTTTGATTTCATTTTTGAATTCTGCATATTGAATACTTTTGATGATGACCTGATGTGCTGCATCTAGATCATCTGGAGTCAAAAAATTGCTCGAATGATCATTTTGTTTTCTTCTGGTTCTTTTTACGAATCTTAATATATACGATAATATCCGTTGAAGTCTTCCAAATGAGTTGTTGTGTCGTATTGAGTACATTAACTCTCCAGGATTTGCTGTGCCTTCAACAACAGACAATGTAGATACTTGAGTTTCCTTCTTTCGTTCAGGATCAATGAGGATTTCGGATTTTAACGCTGATGATGGTTTTGAAGGCCACAGTTCTTCCCGACCATGCAAGAACATAGGTCCATAAAACCACATACTTGATGACTGTAGTTTATGGGGTGCAAGGCCTCTTGATAAAATGTCAGCTGGATTGTGTTCCGAACTGACGTGGCGCCACTGACTTGTGGCTGTTAATTGATGAATGTTGCTTACTCTGTTTGCAACGAAAGTGTGAAACTTTGATGATGGAGAGTTGATCCATGATATCACTATTTGTGAATCACACCAAAAGAACGTCTGGTAATTTCTTATTTGTAGGTCGTTCCACAGCTGCACAAAGTTCGAGACGAGGTAATGTCAACCTTTTCAAAGGTGCAACCCGAGATTTGGCGCACAATAGTCGTACAATGATTTGACCATTCTGAAGTGTTGATCGCAAATACGCCGCAGCGCCATATGCCTTTTCTGATGCATCTGTAAAGATGTGTAATTGAATATTGGCAGGAACTTCGCCCTTGAAAATATGACGAGATATCTGCAGACAATTTACTTTTGTCAAATTGTTCCGGAACTCTAACCACTGTTTATGTAATTCAGTCGGCAGTTTTTCATCCCAATCCATCTTTAAATTCCATAATTCTTGAATAAAGATCTTTGCCATCACCACAACTGGTGACAAAAGTCCTAGTGGATCAAATAGCCTTGCTAAATCTGAGGTTGCACTGCGCTTCGTCGTGCTGCAAACAGGTTCCAATTTAACCTTGACGCATAAACTATCAGATTTTGGACACCAAGATAACCCAAGAGTTTTTGTTGTATCGTTATTATTTTCTAAATCTAAATTGACTTCTAGGTCATCGTGTGGAATTCCTTTTAGTAAACTTGGATGATTTGTGCACCATTTTCGCAATTTAAAACCGCTTGCTGTCAGTATTTTGTTTAATTGACTCTGAGTTTCCAACAATGTTCTCAGACTATCTGCCCCATGTAAACAGTCATCTACATAGAAGTTTTGTTTGAGAGCAGATGCACCGAATGGATAATTTTGCATATTGTCATCAGCTAAAGCTTGCAAACATTTGGTTGCTAGATACGGTGCTGATCTAGTACCATATGTTACTGTGTTGAGTTCAAAGTACTTTATAGGTTGACTTGGTTCATTTCTCCAAACTATAAGCTGACATTGTCTGTCTTTTGGATGTACAAGTATTTGTTGGTACATCTTTTCAATGTCTGTTGTAAACACATAACGAGGAAGACAGAATCGTAATAAAATAGATAGTAATTCACTTTGAACAGTTGGTCCGATGTGTAGTAAATCATTGAGAGATTGTCCTGATGTTGTTTTGGATGATGCATCAAATACCACACGTAACTTGGTGGTGGTACTGTCGGGTTTAAGCACATAATTGTGTGGTATAAAATAATGTGGTGACATAATCCTTTCAATATCTATTTCGGTCATATGTCCCAATTTTTCATATTCACCTAAAAACTCTACGTATTGTGATTTGAGGTGACTATCGTTTGAAAGTCTACGCTCTAGTGCTAGAAATATATTTGTAGCAATGTCTTTCGAATCTCCCAAAGCGAATCTGTCATTTATAAAAGGAAGACGTACGACGAATTATCCCGTAACATTCTGATATGTAGTTTGAGTGAATTGGGCTTCACATTGTTGTTCTGCTATTGACAAGACCTTTGAGTGAGTATCAACTTCTTCAACCTTCCAAAATTGTTCTACTGCATTTTCTAAACTATCTTCTGCAACCATTGTATAACTACCACATGTTGCAACCATTGTGTTACCATTTTGAATTTTTCCAGATACGATCCATCCGAGCACAGTGTTCTGTAGAATTGGTAGTTCCCTTGAAAGTTGTATTTGACCAGGACTTAGGAGTTGATGATAAAATTCTGCTCCAAGCAACATATCAATTTTGTCAGACTTATAGAATGTAGGATCTGCTAATTGGATGTTATTGGGCAGATTCCAATTTGAAATTTGTAAGTGTTGCGATGGTTGATTGGATACAATTTTTGGCAACACAAATGCTTCAAGTATTGTTTTGTAATCGGTCACTTTTGATTGCACAGAAAGTGTTGTACGAATTTTAGAACTCAATTTACCTATCCCTATGCCTTCGATGCAAATCGAACTGGAGCTTACTTGCGGACCTAATCTGGATGCCAGTCGTTCAGTCACAATATTTATTTGTGAACCTGAATCCAATACTGCTCTGCACTCGACTGTTCTTCCATTAGAGTTGGATGCTAAAAGTTTTGCTGTTCCCAAAAGAACGAAACTGGTCTGACCATGATTGATGGATGACATTAGAGTTGTTTGTGCAAGTGGCCTTGAAGTATTTTCAACTAACTTATGATTTTATGGTTGAACTGGGTGTCTATTTTGATGCAACAGTGTATTATGTCTTCTTTGGCATATAGTACAACCCCTGCTGGAG
The DNA here is from genome assembly GCF_002237135.1 of Teleopsis dalmanni. Lineage (NCBI taxonomy): Eukaryota > Metazoa > Arthropoda > Insecta > Diptera > Diopsidae > Teleopsis > Teleopsis dalmanni. The sequence continues at coordinate 6,622 of NW_024031445.1, forward strand.
CATTGTAATGCCATATGACCAGGTTTCATGCAGTTTGTGCATAATTTATGACGTTTCAGTAAATCATACTTCTGTTGTATGGATTTACGTTTGAAAGTTTCACATGAAAATAATTGATGACTACTATTGCAAGTAATACATTTTGATCCTGAGTCTGTAGCTGCAAGTGCTACTGCTGGATGTCGTGGTTTGTGACTTTGTTTGTGGTTTCCATTCGTCATTGATTCGAATGCCTGAAATCTTCCTTCTAGGAACCGCAATAATTCTTTTAATGAAATTATTCTTCGGCTGTCTTCTAACGATTGCTCGAATGCTGTATGTGAAGCTTTGTCTAGCTTTCTAATAATTACGTTAACCATTATGGCGTCCCAAGATTTAACATCAATACCTTGAGCTGCTAATCCATAATAACATTCTTTTGTAACATCATGTATGCCCTTAAGACTGCTTGCTGATTCAATTGTTATATTTGGTTGTGATAACAATTTATTGAGTAATGCTGTCACCAAGAGTCGTTTGTTGTCATACCGATTTGACAGAATATTCCAAGCTATATTGTTATTTTTCTCGGAAATTGGCAGATGCCGTATGAGGGCTTTCGGCTCACCCGCCAAATTTGTAGATAGATGGAACATTTTGTGGGCTGCGCTTATTGATTGATCATGGATCAATTGTTGAAACAAATCTCTAAATTCTCTGTACCGAGCTCTGACTGCTTCTTTAATAACGCATCCATGGCGATGTTTGAATTTTCGGTCCGAAAATTCCAATGAATAAATACTTCAGCTGCTTGATGAGTGAAGTACACCTGATTATGTCCTTTCTGTAGACAGTTGACTCCTTCAAAGTGTTCTTCGTCAGGATAATGAAATGAAAATTGATATTATATCAATAATCACGTCGGGGTCACCAAAAAATGTACGCTACTTGGTGCTAACCCAGATCTTTAATCTGTGTTAGCTTGGTAGCCAATTCTTATGTGTAAAATAGTTTGAGCACTTGTAACCCAAACTACTTGAATTTTCTATGTTGATTAGTTTGAGCGCTTGAAACCCAAACTAATCGATGCGAGAAAGTAAGAAAGTTATAATTGATTTCGTTTCTTTTTCTTTTCCTTCTGAACTTTATTAAAATTATTTCTTATATTTATACAAAAATTATTTTATAAAAAGCTATTAAATTATGCATTAATTAACAATAAATATTAATGCATAATTCACAAATAAATAAATTTGCCTACGCTGTGCTGACATAATTATAGGCCAACATATTACACACTTTCTTCAGTGCATTGACCAACAAGAAAAGCTGATAATGCAAAATTGCACTTTTCGTTGGTCAATGACTGGTCGCAGTGTTGGCCCAAATAATATGTAAACACATGTAACCAAATATCATAACAAAAAACAAAACTATAAAATAATATTAATTAAATGCAAACATAAACACAATGCATTTGGCGTAGAAATTTTAATTTCGGCGCCGCTGACAAAAGGTTTGAAGAAATGTGAATTTCTTCTTTATACAATGGATTTGGTATGGCTGATAATATTCATGTGTTATTATCACCTTACCAAGTAATTTGTTAACGAAAATATGATTTCGTTATGAGCAAATGAGTAATAGAAATTTATATTTCTATTACTAACGAAATGTTAATTTCGTTATTTATAATAAATTTTAAAAGAAATGTGTATTTCTATTAAAAATAAAAAAATCAAACAAAATAGAAATCGAGATGTAAATTTCGATTCTTGGTGTTCAGCATGTGTAATATGGAGCAACCTGTTCTTAGCTCGATGTCTTGCTGAATCCCTCCTTGCGCTTTTGCTTCGCCTTTTATATACGCGAGGTAGATTTGTTTTTGTAATTGCAACGGTGCGTTGTTTACAAGCTTTATTATTGTTTTTGATGTTTTTTATTTTATTATTATATATATTTTGTTTTGTATTATTACATTATTGTGTGGTAAAATTTACGAGTGTAAATTTTATGTTACAGTAAGTTATTTGCGTTTTAAATTAACAATAAAATTAACCAGTTTTCATTGCATATATCAACTCCACACTGATTGTATGTAGGTTGGAAATTAGTTAAAATTTCCATCCTTGTATCTCCCTCCTTTTTAGGGAAAGTAAAGTATGACGGGACGCGCTACCTGTTAGCATGGTTTCTGTTCCGTTTCTTTGGACTTTTGAATATTTTATAGAATTTGTCTTGGTCTGTAGTATTCTGATCGTTATCCTGTTGAAGTTTACTTCGGCCTTTTACTTGTCGTTGCTGATTTTGCGAACTGGATTGTTCTTTTTCTAGATGTAACTGCAGTAGTTGTTCTTGTTGCATAGTGCCTTTCACCAAAACTTCTTGTGTAATTGGTAATAGTTGCCGCCATGATTTACTGATACTTTGTTCTTTGTTCTTTTCTTTCTCTTTTATTTCTAATTTCCAGTTGCTTTCTTTTTGTATAGAGTTTTTTTTGTTTTTTGTTCAGTCAAGGCTAACAATTTTCTTAATATAAATGTTTATAACTATTTTACACTTTATTAATGTTTAATTATCAGCTTTAATCAACTTAGTTAACATTAAAAATACAAATAAAGTTATATATTGAATACTAACACGTCCTTAGTTATTATAATATCATTTCGTACTTGAATTTTACTTTCACAATTAATTCAAAACCTTCAGTAATCGTGCTAGCAATTAGTGTGTTTCTTTTAACTCTTACACGTTTAGTTTTCCATTTACTTTTATTTAAATCATTTATTTTCTTTTAAAAATTTTTGCAAATATTCTTGTTTTTTAAATTGCTTCTTCGAACCGACTTTTTTAACCCACTCTCCCAAAACTGACCGTTAAAAAAAAACTACTCACAACTGAACCCTTAGTGTTGCAAATTGAATCTTATATACCTAAACTTGATGCAATACCTGACCTTATAAATGCCCTAGTTACCTCATTTAGATTTTTTAACAATTTCATAATATTTTTTGCTAAACTCGCAAAGTGTTTATTGTTACAAGAATGCCCTTCATATTTTTGCAATTCTTCCGCATTTAATATTTTTTCAAAGTCACTTACATCACGATACCAATTATTAACCAAATACCAAAATCAGCATTTTTTATCGTCGAACTGACGAACTGCTGTTTTGGTTCTGGTCAACAACCGCCTAGATGTAAACCACCTTGCCTACTTTTAGGAAAATGTACGATCACGTAAGATCGTACACACTACATTACGGAAGAACTGCCAAAACCCGTGAAATTAAATAAAACAAATATTTAACTCACAACAGCAAATACTTCTTTCGCAAGCTGCAACACAGCATTTAAAGTTATTTCAATAGGTTTCCAAAAATAAACCTTACCCGTTGAGTCCATAGATTTCAATGTTTGAAAGTATTGCAAAAACTCTGTTATGTAATTGAAACTGTGGCAGCATTACATAAAACGACTAAAACGTAAAACACTGTGACAGCATTACATAAAACAAGTAAAACGTAAAACACTGTGGCAGCATAATAAAAAAGAAAAAAACACAAAATAATGCTAGAGAGGTTTTTTGGACAGTGCTCTTTTGACCTACTTGGCATGCATTTTCGTAGTTGTTTAAACAATAGTATTGGCGGTAGAAATCAGTAATAAAGTCATTGAAGAAAATTTGTTTAAATGTTTAATAGTGAACAAAGCAAAATCGAACAAATATAGTGCAGTTCAAAGCAGTTCAGAAGTCAATTCAGAGCAGTGTTCAGTGTTCCGCACACGTTGCGCAGCAACATTAAATTATCAAAGTTAATGGTTTAAAATTTTGTATATACTGTGACGATTTTTTCCAACACGTCACAAATAAATTATGATAGTTGAAAATAGCATGAAGTTATTGTAGTAAACAAATAAAAAAACCCAACAACAGAATTAAACTATTTTCAGTCGAAAAAAATTATATATATAGCATGAAGTTATTATTATTATTGTAAACAAACAAAACAATAGAATTAAACTATTATTAGTAAAACCAAACCCACGGAAAAAATATTAGTCTAAGCTATGAAAAAAATATATAAAGTATTAATAAAGTAAAAGGAATTATTTTAGAAAGTAAGATAGTAATAAGTAATTATAAATTATCATAGAATTTAGTTATCAAAATTAAAAGAAACAATAAATCTCTTGAAAATACAAATTAAGTAATAATACTTCCGATTTCTTTGAGGGTAATTATTTTGCCAAACTTTAATAATAAATATGCAGCAAACAACAACAGCAGAACATAGCGAGATCAGTAGCAGGCAATAACAACTTAAAAGAAAGCTACACAGTATGCACTCAGAAGTCAGTTATCCCGTTATATAAAATCCGTATAAAAGGAGAAGAAGCAAAGTAAAACACAGGAACTTGGCCACAGCACTTCGAACAGTGCACATCACCAGAGGTTCAATCACAGGTCGTGAAGCAGAACACTTCACAAGGTAATCACAGAGGTAATTATTAAGTCATAGAACTGATTCCTAGCAACACAGCCCTATCGGTAGTGTTGTTTCCTAATCCCACAGTGTAGCCCAGTCGGTAACACTGAACCTAGCAACACAGCCCTATCGGTAGTGTTGTTTCCTAATCCCACAGTGTAGCCCAGTCGGTAACACTGAACCTAGCAACACAGCCCTGTCGGTAGTGTTGTTTCCTAATCCCACAGTGTAGCCCAGTCGGTAACACTGAACCTAGCAACACAGCCCTGTCGGTAGTGTTGTCTCCTAGCCTACCTTTAGTCATTCTTTTGTGTTCTCTTATTTACAGGAGTTATATTAATTGTCCGTATTTATAATTACAATAAAATATCATTAGTACATAAGTATAACTATAAATATTGTAATAAATTTATTTTGAGAAAAATAATAAAAACCACGAAACTAACGAAAATAGCCCGTTTTTTAATTACGAGAAGATTCAGGGTTACAGAGAAAAAAATATTCTTGTAACGACTCTGGGATCCGGCGAGAAAAACCCCGGCTTAAGAAAAAAAGGTTCTTTACAAGTGGCGCCCGAGCAGGGACCCTGAATACAACGTAGAAAACTTCGTGATATAATAATGAGTAAGGAGGATCCGATTTTAGCACGAACCTGGTTGGTCGCATCACAGAAGTCTTAACTCGAATGAAACGAATTTAAGAACTCTGGAAGGAAAAAAAATATATATCAACGTATATCACACGAGGAATACAAAGGGGCAGATATGAGTCCTACAATGCGCTCATCCATTCAAACAATAGAACATGTGGAAAAATGGTCCTTCAGATATGACGGTGGTGAGGATCCATTGAGTTTCATCGAACACATAGAAGAACTGGCAGACAAGTATAGCATCGATGTAAACTTAATTCCACGCACAATGCCCTTACTTCTCGAAAATAATGCACTAATATGGTATCGCAACAACAATTGTCGTTGGCAGTACTGGACACATTTCAAGGTTGATTTTCTAAAGTTTTTTATCCCGTCTAGATTCTTTAAGCAAAAACAAAAACTACTGCAATCCATAGCCGTCGAAGAACAACAGCAGCAAGTTAATCAACAACGACAGCCACAACAGCAGACTAAGCAACAGCAACAGCAGCAAGTTAAACAACAACGACAGCAACAGCAGCAGACTAATCAACAACAAGAGCAGCAAGTTAAGCAACAACGACAGCCACAACAGCAGACTAATCAACAGCAACAGCAGCAAGTTAATCGACAACGGCAGCAGCAGCAACTACAAGATACGCTAGAACACGGCGTACAACAACAAGATCCAAGACCTACCAAAGTGAAAATACAGCGAGATCCAAGGCCTATCAGAGAGAAAATACAGCAAGATCCGAGACCTATCAAAGTGAAAATACAACAAGATCCGAAATCTACTAAAGCACCAAAGTTACAACAATACCGAGATCCAAGTCCTATCAATACAACACCTAGCCGAGATTCACAGCAACCACAAGACACGCTAGAACACATCGTACAACAACAAGATCCGAGACCTATCGAAGTGAAAATACAGCAAGACCCGAGACCTATCAAAGGAAAAACACAGCAAGATCCGAGACCTATCAAAGTACAAAAGTTACAACAACTACAAGGTACACAAGAGCAAATAGTACAACAGCAAATAAAATTTATTGAAACACAACAAGGCCAACAGGAACAATTACCATACCAAATTAAGGAACGTTGTCTCGAAACAGATGACAAAGTCAGCACAGAAAACCAGCAACGGCAAACGAAAATTTGTTGTACAACCCAACCGGAGAACGATCAGATTGTCACCACGGCCCAAGACGAATTTTATAAAATATTCAAAAGTCCGAAGAAACGTTACAGAAGCCAAGCACTATAATTTACGACCCAGAGCATGGAAACCACAGATTGGCGATATGGTTTTAGTCAAAACACATCCGCTATCCAACGCTCAGGCTCATTTTGCTGCAAAACTAGCCCCAGAACCACCGCACGCAGAACTTTGGGAACGGATACAGAGGGACGCTCAAAAGTTAAAACGGGGCCGTCGCCATGTTTTTTATGTGCAAAATCAGGAAAAAACATAAGGTGCTCATAGCAAATTCTGGTGCCATCCGGGTCGTTCCCCTTTCCAATGAAGGGAGGGAGTGTGACGATTTTTTCCAACACGTCACAAATAAATTATGATAGTTGAAAATAGCATGAAGTGATTATAGTAAACAAATAAAAAAAAACCCAACAACAGAATTAAACTATTTTAGTCGAAACAAAATATATATATAGCATGAAGTTATTATTATTATTGTAAACAAACAAAACAATAGTATTAAGCTATTATTAGTAAAACCAAACCCACGGAAAAAATATTAGTCTAAGCTATGAAAAAATATATAAAGTATTAATAAAGTAAAAGGAATTATTTTAGAAAGTAAGATAATAATAAGTAATTATAAATTATCATAGAATTTAGTTATCAAAATTAAGAGAAACAATAAATCTCTTGAAAATACAAATTAAGTAATAATACTTCCGATTTCTTTGAGGGTAATTATTTTTGCAAAATTTTAATAATAAATATGCAGCGAACAACAATAGCAGAACATAGCGAAATCAGTAGCAGGCAATAACAACTTAGAAGAAAGCTACACAGTATGCACTCAGAAGTCAGTTATCCCGTTATATAAAATCCGTATAAAAGGAGAAGCAAAGTAAAACACAGGGACTTGGCCACAGCACTTCGAACAGTGCACATCACCAGAGGGACTTGGCCACAGCACTTCGAACAGTGCACATCACCAGAGGTTCAATCACAGGTCGTGAAGCAGAACACTTCACAAGGTAATCACAGAGGTAATTATTAAGTCATAGAACTGATTCCTAGCAACACAGCCCTATCGGTAGTGTTGTTTCCTAATCCCACAGTGTAGCCCAGTCGGTAACACTGAACCTAGCAACACAGCCCTATCGGTAATGTTGTTTCCTAATCCCACAGTGTAGCCCAGTCGGTAACACTGAACCTAGCAACACAGCCCTGTCGGTAGTGTTGTTTCATAATCCCACAGTGTAGCCCAGTCGGTAACACTGAACCTAGCAACACAGCCCTGTCGGTAGTGTTGTCTCCTAGCCTACCTTTAGTCATTCTTTTGTGTTCTCTTATTTACAGGAGTTATATTAATTGTCCGTATTTATAATTACAATAAAATATCATTAGTACATAAGTATAACTATAAATATTGTAATAAATTTATTTTGAGAAAAATAATAAAAACCACGAAACTAACGAAAATAGCCCGTTTTTTAATTACGAGAAGATTCAGGGTTACAGAGAAAAAAATATTCTTGTAACGACTCTGGGATCCGGCGAGAAAAACCCCGGCTTAAGAAAAAAAGGTTCTTTACAATACTTAATAAATAATAAATAACATTTCCATTAAAGTGGTGACCCCGACGTGATCCCAATTTAAGGGTCATTTGAACAAATTTAAAAAAGTCGTTTTAACGACTGGTCTTATCACAAAAAAAAGCTCTTTTAAGAGCTGTAATAAAGAGATAAAACTCCGAATTCCTGCATCGTACCTAAACAATATGTCTTTGCCAGCTGTCAATGACGCCGAAGCGAGTCGACAACAGGTAAATACATTACCCTTAAGAATCAAATAATACAGCGTTATAGCGCAAGCGAGCAACAAAAGATACAGCGACTACTCTCAGAAATCGAGCTAGGAAATCGCCAACTAACGCAACTACTGAAGGAGGTGACCGCTTTATCGAAAAACAAAGTTAGAAACGAGTTCCTGAAGTCTCTCTGGGTACAGCGTCAACACCGCAAGTACGTGCCATCTTACAGGCATCCAGTGTTGACCAGGTAGAGTTAGCTAAGCTGGCTGACTAAGCCAGCCATCGAGAACTCATTAATTATCACGCAAAAGAAGCCGAACGTGCTCGCAGTCCTCAAATCACTCCGATTGGTGCTGGTTTCATAGCAGATTCGGGGAGCAGGCTCGCAACTGCCGCCAGCAATGAACTTATACTACTAACGCAAAGCCAAGCATGTCTTAATTCACGTCGAGCCGATTTGAGGACAGCACCATAATAGCTCGACTTACGATACAAGATCCGGCAACGTCAACTTTATTTCTGATCGACACGGGAGCGGATCTATCGGTACTGCCTAAGAAATACGGTCTTAAGTGAAGTAAACCAGTTGCTTTTCCATCACTCAATTTGTTTGCTGCAAATGGCACACCAATACGCACATACGGCACAAAACGTCTGTTGTTATCCCATGGATTAAGGCGCGAATTCCCATGGACATTTGTAGTTGCAGATGTAAATTATTCCATTGTCGACGCAGATTTTTTGAAGCACTACGATCTACTGGTTGGCACGAAGTGGAAACAACTGGTAGACAACAAAACGACGTAGCAACTAAAGGTTTGGCAGCAGAGGAGCAAGTGAGCAGCATCCGAGCAAATTTTATTGCAGATGAGTGCAGCTTCTTGAGAGCGAATACCGCGATCTAGCCACATTGAGCGATAACCATCGCACTTGCAACACGCAAATCGAACACTTCATTGAGACTACTGGCGCTCCAGCGTTTGCTCGACCACGATGTCTTTCCGGGGCTAAATTGGTAAAAGTAAAAAAGGAATTTTAATACTTATCACAAAAGGGCATCTGTCAGCCGTCAAAGAGTCCTTGGGCAAGCCCATTGCATATGGTGCTGAAGAATGACGGCACTTGGTGACCATGCGGCGATTATCGTACGTTGAATGCTCAAACAAAGCCGGACTGGTACCCGATTCCTTTCCTGCATGATATAACAACCATCCTCCACGGCAAAAGCATTTTTTCAAAGGTTGACTTACAGAAGGCGTACCATCAGATTCCAATGGCAGAACGTGACATACCGAAGACTGCGATTACTACTCCTTTTAGCTTGTTCGAATTCCGTTTCATGACTTTTGGCCTACGAAACGCAGCCCAAACATTCCAACGATTTATCAATGCAACTTTGGCTGGGCTAAACTTCGTTTTCGCATACATCGACGACATACTGATTGTTTCAAAAGACGCTGCAGAACATCGAGTACATCTTCAAAAGGTTTTCGAGCGTCTTCGCCAAGCTGATCTGACGGTTAATTTTGCCAAGTGCGAATTTGGGCGCAGTGAAATCGAATTTCTGGGTCATTCCATCAGCGCACACGGGTTTACGTCTCCCGTAAGCAAAGTAGCCGCAATACTTGATTTTCTACTCCCATCAATTGTGAAGGAGCTATGGTGTTTCCTGGGGATGATTAACTTTTACCCACTGTTTCTACGTCACGCCGTCAGCAACCAGCGATGTTTATTCAATCTTACTCCTGGAAATCGCAAAAACGACAATAGCAAAATCATCTGGAAGGCAGAAGGCATTACCGCATTCGAGACTTGCAAGACAGATTTAGCGCATGCTATGATACTCAACTTTATGGAGTCGGTTTCACAAGTAACGCTGACCACTGATGTTTCCGATACGGCAGTCAGTGCCGTCTTGCAGCAGATTGTAAAGGGCAAGACTCAACCTTTAGCATTCTATTCGAAGACGTTGAACACGGCACAGTTAAAATACAGCGCTTACGACAGAGAGCTAACCGCCATCGCCCAAGCTATACAGCATCATTTATCATTCTGACTGACCATAAACCACTTACGTTTACGTTCAGACAGAACAACGAGACAGCTAGAATTCATAAGCAAGTTCTGTACTGATATCCGCCATATTGCTGGTGCAGACAATTGCGTGGCCGACACGCTTTCGCGTATTTCACAAATCGAATTTCAGGCAGCGGAGGTGGACGTGATAGCAAAAGTACAAGATTCAGATGACGAGCTGCTACTTGAACATCAAGCCGGCACTTCTTTGAACCCCGTTGCGTACAAGTTACCCTCTACAATACCGAAGTATTTTGCGACATTTCCAAGGGTTATGTTCGACCGTTCGTTTCAGCCAGTTGCCGTAAGTTAGGAATGGCAAAACTAAACAATTCGGCACATCAAGGCGTAAGAGCGACACGCAAACTGATTCAAGCAGGTTTCGTCTGGCCAGGTTTAGCAAAGCACGTAGCTAAGTTTGTTAAGAACTGCATTTCATGCCAATTATCTAAACTCCACCGTCACACCAAGTCACCTATGGATAGTTTCGCAGGTGTAGACTAACGTTTCCAGCATAAACACATAAACATCATCGAACCACTACCACTATCTTGCATCGACTGTTTCTCACGGTGGCCCGTGGTGGTGCCTGTACCAGATATAACTACCGAAGTCATTGCCGGCGACTTAATCGAACGTTAGGTAGCGCATTATGGTGTACCTCACACCATCACCTCGGACTTAGGACGTCATTTCGAATTAACAATCTTCCGTGAACCATCCAGACTACTGGGCATCAAACACATCCACACATATACAACAATTTCAATTGGTGGGCTTGCCTTAAATTAAACGAAACGAAGATGACAACAGATAAAAGTAAACCTGTTCAAATATTTTTAACCAAACAAGAGGAACTAACCATGGCGAAGGAATATATCAACAACGAACTAGTAACGTTTGGAACAATGAAAGGCACTTCGAATATCACTACGCATAAAATAATCATGAAAGATGACCGTCCCATCAAACAACGCTATTATCCTAGGAACCCAGCCATGCAGGAAATTATTGACACTAAAGTGAATGAACTTCTCGTTAAAGGATGCATCGAGCCTTCAAGAAGTCCATACAGTGCTCCAATTGTCGTGGTCCGGAAAAAAATAGTGAATGGAGACTCTGCGTAGATTATCGACAAGTAAATGCGCACTCTATACCAGATGCTTATCCATTACCTAGAATACACCATATCCTTAATCGACTTCGAAACGCCAAATATATTAGCAGTATAGATCTCAAAGACGGATACTGGCAAATTCCAATGGATAATAACAGCAAGCAGTATACAGCGTTTACGGTTCCGGGAAGAGGATTATTTCAGTGGCGAGTGTTGCCATTTGGTTTGCACTCAGCGCCAGCAACCTTCCAACGTGCACTTGACCAAGTAATAGGAGCAGACCTTGAACCTCATGCTTTTGCATACTTGGATGATATCATCGTAACCGGTTCTTCTTTTGAGCATCACTTGGAAAATTTGAAACAGGTATTGCAACGTCTGAAGAAGGCGAACCTTAGAATAAATGTAAAAAAGAGTAAATTTTTCCAAACAGAGACCAAATATCTAGGGCATGTAGTAAGTTCACAAGGCATCCATACAGATGCAGATAAAGTCTCAGCGATACAACATTTACAGCCTCCAGCCAACCTTAGACAGCTGAGACAGTTTCTGGGCATCGCATCTTGGTATCGCCGATTCGTTCCTGACTTCGCTCTAATTACCCACCCTCTGACGACAATGTTGAAGAAAGGAAAGCATTGGAAGTGGAGTGAGGCTCAACAGGAAGCGTTCCTCGAAGTAAAAAAACGACTTACGGAAGCTCCCGTGTTAACTTGCCCCGATTTTAACCAACCTTTTTGTCTCCAAACGGATGCCAGTAATATAGGAATAGGAGCGGTTCTTACCTAGCAGATTGAGGGTTCGGAGAAGGTGGTGGCTTACGCTAGTAGACACCTTACTGCCCCAGAAATCAACTACTCCGCCACGGAAAAAGAATGCTTGGCCATAGTCTGGGCAGTAAGGAAAATGAGACCGTACTTGGAAGGTTACAAGTTCACCATTATGACTGATCACTTGGCACTGAAGTGGCTTAACTCGATAGAAAACCCAACAGGTCGAATAGCCAGATGGGCGTTAGAGTTACAGCAGCATCAATTTGACACTCAATATCGAAAAGGGAAACTCAACGTGGTAGCAGATACCTTGTCCAGACAACCTATAGAGGTAGCAAAACAAATCTTAACTATGCCAGAGGAAAAGACATCGTGTGTATGGTACCAGAAGAAGCTTGATATCATCTGGAAAAGTCCCGAGAAAGTGCCTGATCTGACTATAGCTAATGGACAAATATACAAACATCTACCAGTTTCGCGTACAAATCCACATGAAAAAACTTGGAAACTGTGCGTCCCCAGTAATCTTAGAGATCGGGTGATGCAAGAAAACCACGATGACGTACATGCTGGACATTTTGGGATAAGGAAGACATTTAATAGGATACAAAATCTATACTACTGGCCAAAAATGTCGAAGGATATCACTAAACATGTGAGAGAATATACACTTTGTCAAAAGTTCAAACCGAATAACACAAAACCAGCAGGAATGATGCTCAGTAAGATCCCAGAAGAACCATGGGTGACTATAAGTGCAGATTTTGTAGGACCTTTACCACGGTCGAGAAATGGTAACACCATGTTACTTGTGATATTCGATAAGTTTTCCAAATGGGTGGAATTAATAGAAATGAGAAGAGCTACTAGTGAAAACATAATACAAGCTTTACGTAAACGGATAGTTAAGAAATTTGGAACTCCAAAAGAAATAATCACAGACAATGGCTCACAGTTCACGAGCAAACTATTCACTGAATGGTTAGAGAAGGTTGGAATCAAACATCAACTGACCGCGCCTTATACGCCACAAGAAAATCCTACGGAACGCGTAAACAGAACCATAAAGACGTTGATGTCTCAAATAGTCCATAACGAACAACGCAAATGGGATGAAGTGTTACCAGAAATCGCTTTCGCAATCAACACTGCAAAATCAGATTCCACTGGGTTCAGCCCTGCGTTTTTGGTACAAGGACGCGAATTAAGACTACCAGCAACCGTATTTAACGAATATACACATGGAACAGGGGATTGTTTTAATTCACCATGCAACAAAAGCAATAAATTGGAACAAATCTTTAAAATCGTAAAACAAAATCTCCACAAAGCTGCGTCAACACAAGCCCGCTACTATAACCAACGGCGTAGAAAATGAAAACCACAACTACAACAATAAGTATTGGTCAAACAACATCACTTATCCAAAGCAAGCAACGACTTTTCCGCGAAATTAGCTCCCAAATTCGATGGTCCGTATCGGGTACAAAAATTCATATCGCCTGTCATCACAGAATTAGTCTCTATTAACACTGGTAAATGTATAAAGTCGCATATTGCCGACCTTAGGGTGTACTACGGCAAATAAGGATAAGAATATCAGTAGCGGACAAATGACAGTAAATCAAAATCAGGACCGTTACCATATTCAATATATAAAGAGCACACGCAAAGCAAACCAAATAGTTAACATTTATGATTAACTAAAAGTAACCAACACGATATGGAGGGGAATCAACTATTGCTAAATTTAAATCAACTATTGCTAAATTTAAAGCACGGACTGAAGAGCTGAATACATCAAGGCCACGGAGTATATTGTTAGCAGAACCAATTAATATATCTACAAGCAGATTAAAAAGTGTGGTTCATAAAGTAGGCGTCAAAAGAAAGATCGCGAAATCACCGAAATCAGTAAGTAAAATATCGAACAAACACATTCGCAAACCACTACCCGTTATTACTCCCGCGGAACGCGTTCAAAAAGTAAAAGCCAATGGTTGGAAGAAGCGCGATTACTATAACTCACCATCAAAAGAACGCGGTGAACCCGTACATACTGAGCAAGAGATTTTAGGAAGTGGTACTGATGACGCCGATATGCTTCACTGCGTTTGGAGTAGTTTAGAATCGTTACTCGATGATGACGCATCTCCACTACCCGAAATACGAGATGAATTATATGAGGAATTGATAGCTAATACGGTTGAATCAACGGCACCAGTTTTTATAGACACAAACACGACAACCGAATTACCGGTTATAGAGCAGAACACATGTGAAAACAAAACCGATTGGCCAACAGAGCTTAAGGTAGCTATTGCTGACGCATATAAAAATCAGCGTAAGGGGCAGCGTATCACTTTTCGAAGGAAGTTCCACAATTTTTCATATTTAGTAAGAATTAACCGCACCGGTCAATGTACAGTAAATCAGTTTTCTAACCCTCCATAAGACGGAGGGAAATGTGAAGGAAAATTTTGTAACACTTTCTTTTTGTAAACATATATTGAAGTAATATGAAATTTAATAAAAAAAAAAAGAAAAACTTAACAAAATTTCACTCACATGCTCAGAATTCCAGTGGAATTTCTGAAATAAAAATTATTGTATAAACTGAATAAACTTCACGTAAAAAAATGAACTCACAACGTTTTATTTTTATTTCCATTTTGTAGTAATAAGACTAGCCGCGCACGAATTAAAACCGGCGCCAACAATTGTTGTTGTAAAAGATGGTGTTAAGACATTTATAAACATATTTATTTTAATTTATTTTCATTTGAATTAATGTTAAATACTAATCTCTATTCACCACTTGCGCACTTCAACCGATAAAAAACTCATCTCAAATTAACTATATGGCAACGCTTGCCTTTACTTCTTTTTGTAATACGGTTGTGCAATGCACTTTTGCTTTTGGTTTTTTTCTTCTAATTTTACTCGCGAACAAAGACGGTCGGTTCGGTGAAGTGCGCAATTGACAATTAAACTTAATAAATTAATTTTCAATAAATAAGAAATAGTGAAATCATAGATCCCGTTTTTTAACTTTGAAATAAAAAAACATAGCTTTAAAAATCATTAAAGTTTCTTCATGGCGCCCGAGCAGGGAGTATTTTAAAGTGTTTCTTTTAATTTTTTAATCTGTTTTATTGTGAGTGTTTCTGGTTTTTAAATTAAGTTCACATTGCCACGCGGTCCACGTTTCTCTTTGTCATTAATAAACGGTACTGACACCGCTATTCAAAGCCGCAATTGCGCATCGCGGTCCACGTTTAGTTTCTTTTCAACAAACGGTACTGGTACGGCAACCTAAATTCAACGGTTTGCTGCTCCACCACCACCGACTGTTGCTGCAATAGGAGACCAAAGGATTGTCAGGTAATAGAAATGTAGATGAGGGACAGTGCTTAAATAAAATTTAATTACAGCGGCAAAATCACCGTAAGCATAACAATTTTCCTTCATTATAGAATCCTAACAGCACTGCCATCTGCATTCTCTCTTTTTTGATTACAAGTACATTGCATTATATTAACAAACAAAAATATAATATACATTATTAACATTATATTGAATTATATATTAACAATAAATAAAAAATATATCATTTATATTATTATACATTATCTATTAACAACGAATAAAATATACAATACAGCTAAACGTGAAGCCTGTCGATTCATTTAGTACAAAATATTTTTCTCTTTTGTTGTTACTTGTAATTATTTATTTTCTGAAATGCCTACTAAAAAGCGATCACAGTCTTTGCAATCTCCAAAGGGGGTAGAAACCTTGATCCATAATCGAGAAGCAGTAGTTGCCGACATTTTAAGGTTAAAGGCAAACTTACTAGAAGGCAATGTTGCAAAAAGTCCTAGTGAGCTAGAGTGTAGATTGGAAATACTTGACTCTTACATTGACAAAGCGATGCAATACCAGAGCAAAATATTTGACCTGGATCCTACTGATGACTATAGGGCTGTTTTAGAAGATGTCTGTGTTTCAACTAAGTCCTTGTTTTTACAAAAGTTGAAAAAACATCGCCTTGTTAGCGCCCCTGCAATCTCGCACCACTGTGGTCGACCGCAATCGAAGTTGCCAAGCATGCGACTACCAAAGTTCAGCGGCAAATACTGTGATTATAAAAATTTCATTAGTTTGTTTGAAAGCCTTGTTCATAGTGATGAAACTCTTACGGACATTGAAAAATTCAACCATTTACTGTCATGTTTGTCAGATGAAGCTCTTGGTACTGTGAAAGCCTTTCAAGTCACTGAGAGGAATTACCCAAAAGCGTTAGCCAGTCTTAGGAAGGTGTACGACAA
>NW_024031446.1:0-22965 GCF_002237135.1 Teleopsis dalmanni
TTGTTGTGTTTTATATGTTACATACATATGTAAATCCATCCAACCCTTTGATCAAAACATTACTGTTACCACCATTTCAACTTAAGTTCTCACTTAGTGATGATTTTTTTTAATGAATAATTTACCAAGTATTTTGATATAATTGAACCGATTTCTATCAAAAGTGAGTTTTCTTACATCTTAATTCTAACCTTACATCCAGACTTACATTAAATAAAAAGATTTCGCAATAATAAAATACATGCAACATAATTTGTTGCTTTGAATTTCAGTACAAACCACAATCAGTAAAATAAGTAGGCAACGCTCGCTTCCACTGCATGCAAGTTGAAAAATGTTAGCAAAACGGATTTTTTTCTGATTCATAGTGCCATCGCACGAATAAATATATTAGCTAAACTGATACATCTATATACTCATACCAAAAAATTTTGTACAACACTCAAAAGTTATAATTCATCAACGAACAATATTATTTTTGTGGCAGTACTAAAAACGAATTAAGCACCAAGTGCGGTGAAATGATAAAGATAAAGTGAGGTAGTAAAAAGTGAGTGTAAAGAAAGACATTAAAAAAGATGTGCTGGTTTTTGCACATACACACATTATATAAAAGTGTTTTATTTTGTTTTATTTATAAATTACGTACATTAAATTAATGCAGCACGTAGAACCATATTTTTTCAGTTTTATGCGCCATCTACTTGTGAGCGTTATTCACCATTCATCATATTCAACAAAATATAAAAAATTGGTTCATTAATGAACTAATATCCAATGTAGGAACACTTTTATGAGTGCATATAGCTATGACAAAATGGTTAGTGGCACCACTACAAGACTAAATAACAACAGTTTTTGATATTTTTCTTCAAGAATTTTTGCTTCTTTCTCAAAAAATTGTCTGTTGGTTTTCATTTATTTAAAACATTATTTTATTATTTTAATAATAAAAATATTTTTTATATATATATTTTTTTTTGATAGGTTAATTGGTCAATTGGTTAACTAAAACAGTTCTTTAAACAAATTTTTTTATGTTTAAAGAATTTTATTTAAACCAATATTTAATATTTATAATAAACTAATATTTCACAAATATAGTCTTTCTATGGACATGACTACACAATTTTTTAAATTTTTTTTAAAAAAAGTATGTTGTTTAACTAATGGCCAATGATCCCTTTTTTAAGAAGAAAATTATTTTTAAAACAATATAATTTATTTAATTTATACTTTTGTGAATAAATGCAAAATTAGTTTGGTTGTGATTCTACCAAGACGACGTCTACTTACCTATTCGGAAAGTCAACTGAATTCTATAATATTGAGCGAATTTCGGATAAGAAATTATGTGCTGTGGTGTTTCTGCCTTTCATTAAAGATGGTTTCAATAAAAAAAATTTCTTAAAATTAGGGGCAAGAAAGTTTATAGCTTATTTAGAACTCTTATGGGAAGAATGAAATTAATGAGAAATTAACATATCGTAGAAATTTTGGAATACTAATTTTCATTCATATAATAAGAAGGACTAAAAGTGGGATTTAAACACATTTCTATATTCAGGTACCATTACCAAGAAATCAAGACTTACATTTTCATTTTCGAAGTACTGATTATGATTTGGAATGATACACTTTCAAAATTAGGATGGCGTTCGCCGAATTGCTTGGGATCCGACCTGTTAAAAAGTGATATGAAGTACAACCCTAAACATTTTGTATATATTAGTGTGGTTTGTGAGGTTTTGTGGGGTTTTGACAAAGGTGTATTGATATTTGCTATATACCACAAAAATATATAAATTTCCTTCATTGCTCTCGTCCAATTGTGACCACCACTGTTATTTTGTATTTGTTGATTGGATTTTATTAACAAATCAATTATGTAAAATAAAAAACATAATTAATATGTAGCTATTGTATTTTTTATGCGCAAATACCAATCAAATAATCTTTAACGAAAAAATTATTGATCGTTTCCACAAAATTTCCACTATATCCACTGGGCTTAATACACTTGAACTAGTGTTTAAAAAGGGAATAGAAGAGTCAGTTTCGCTCGATGATTCTAATAAAATCTACAATTTTCATTTATTTACTATAGAATTAAATTTAAGTTTTAAAGTAAATACTAAATAAAAACTTACATTTAATACTTCAGACATTTCAATAGATTTTATTTATTTTCCATTTTTTAGATTTTTTGTATTCAAAATTTTCTCACTTATTTTTTTAGCGCCAAAATTATTCACACAAATCAAAAAATTTTGTACACAAACCCAACTGGCATATTTCATGCGTTACTTTCACAAGTGATCCGTATATCGTTTCAGCAAAGATGATCCAGACCATTGAGCGGATCATATTTGCTGAAACGCAGCTAATAATGACATAGTAAATAAATAAATACATAACATAAATAATAAATTAATAAAATAAATAATAAATAAATAAAATCAATAATAAATATATATAAATTTCGATTTGTTTATAATTTTACTGCACCGTTGCATCGCATTTAAATACGTTCCACTTTTATTTTGTACATACATTCCACATTGAACCAGAATATTAACCAGATTAATTGCTGGTTAATCCCATTGCAATTGGTTTGGTTCACATTCTGGTTTAATGTGGAATGTATGTACAAAATAAAAGTGGAACGTATTTTATGCAAAATATCTTTGGCAATGCGACGATTGCATAGGTACAGTGAGTGCAGTAAATGCAGTTAGAACAAAACTCAAGCCACAAATTGAAGTATAAAGTTGAAGATGAAAAGATAAGACAACTGGTCTGTTCTGTACGTACTTCTATAGATATTTAATTAAAAGTATTGTAATTTTTACTTTTTTGCATTCTAATACCCATAAACCAAAAAAAGGGTTGTCCGAGCAAACTGTGATCTCATATTATGTATACAAATCTTTAATGAGTTTTATTTAATAAAATTTTTAAATAAAATTCAACTAAAGTTGTAAAAATGCTCATCAGTTAAAATACTTTACAAAATACATTTATATACAATATAAATACATAATACACAGTGATGTGAAATAAAAATAAAATTTAATGTTGTATTTCATATTAATATGAATATATATTATAAATCATCTAAAAAAAGTTTTTCCCTTATTCCAACAAAAGGGTATATAAGAACGTAGGTTTTAGTTCCAAGAATTCATGTACACTATACGTAATCTGCTTTTCGCAGAGAGAAAATAACATGTAAGTTAATTCTCATTTTTAATTTTACTTAACTTTCATTTGAAAAGTATGGGAGTGTACCTAACATTTTGAAAGCAAATATTATTCTGATATATATTATGTGTGTTATCAATTACTTTCATATATAGGTAATCCGCACCATTTTAGTGACGAAGACTGAAGTCATTTATTGTTTACTGAAACGCAACTAATGTAAAAAGTTCATAACTTTAAAATATAATATCTCGAGTACCAAGCTATATCGACATCTATCCCAGTCGAAAAAGTCTGTCTGAATACTTGTTTTACGAAATTCTAAACCTAAATTGTGGCGCCAAAGTTATGATAATTAAGAATGGAAAATAAAATAAATATTAGTCAATCAATATTGCAGTGCAGTGCAGACCAATATGATCGGGAGCCAATACGAGTCGCTGAGCAGATTGGACGGTCGCAGAAACAAGTACATACGTCCATGTTTTTTTTTTGAAGAAAATAAAAATACGCTTATAGTGTTTAATTTGTTAATATAAAATTTAGTTTTATTTATTTATTTAATGGAAGCTGAAAAATGGTTCAGTAAACCCACACACGTCTTTTTTAATATCTATTAAGTACAATGGAACAATAGTAATAAATTAACACATACTTAGGATTGTACTATTGTACTATATCCAATAAAGGATGTTTAAAAAAAAAAAATTATTAATTCATTTGAATTAATTTTTTTGAAATACTATAAAAATAAAATAATGTAATTTTACTATATTATATTAAGGAAAAATTTGCGTAATTGTGGTAGATTACAAACATGTCGCGGGGCGCACATATATTATCCATGGACCGTGCTTTGGGGCAGCCCTGATTTAGATAATTGTTTTGTTTTATTATTTAACAATATGTCTGTATTGAATCGCTTTAATAACTAATCATTATTATACACTGTAATATAAGTTATTTTGTATGAAAATTAAAATATAAGTAAATATTTAATACAGTTTAAAAAGTGTGATTTTTTTTATTTTATTGAAAAAAAAACAATTTTTTAAAATTTATCTGTTAAATAAACGACCTAAACCCAGTAACAAATATAAAAACTAATTGAATATTGGTCGTAATAACATACATATTGGTCGTTATATATACATACATACTATATACCACAATGAATTGTAAATTATTTTAAGGGGACTCTGAATAAGAAGCCATGGTTTATTCTCCAGATATCACGACAGGATAATCTTTAGAAAAGCAGGATGTCAGGTCTATTATTCCGTTTCTGTCTAGAGGAATTTATCATGTTAGCAAGAAAGGTCTAACCTGCGGATTCACAGTGTTTTCAATAGCGAAAATGATAAGAAATTTAATATTGTTTTTTGGATTAAAGGTCCTGTTTTTGATGAGAAATATGACCCTCTTTTTTGAATTTCAAAATGGATTTTATAATATCTCTAAGGTTTCAAAGTATGAAACCTTATCGGAATTATATTCTGCTATCATATTTTTAAATTTGTGAGTCATTTCTCTTTATTTTGGTTTAAATGAATGGATAATTATTTGACTTGGCAACGCCGTTGATCAGGTTTTAGAGTACGATAAAGAAGTCAGAAAACAGTTTTATTGAGAAACCTAACTAGTTGGTTTCGAGCGGCGGCGGAGTGAGAGTTGGTTGTGTCGTACTGCGGTGTCGTTGTGAAGTCGTTGTGAAAAACTTTTGTTTGTGTGATTGTGCAATGTATCTGTATCTTTAAGATATAACATTTAATATAAATAAATTTTTGTTTATTTTTTTTCTGTGATTCTCAGTGAAAAAGTGCATACAAAAACCCCTCGCTGAGCAGATAGAAAAATGTGAATATGTTTGTGGCTGTGCAGTTTCAATTGGAATGAATTGTGCAATTCCACAAGAAAATTGCTTTCCTTCAGTTTTTTTATAAAATAAAAATAAAAGCAGTTTTTATGTGGAGAAATGTAAAAAAGTTATGAAGAAACGCTCTGCTCTGGCTATGTGTGGTGCACCACACATGATATATAACATATACTATATATGTAATAAATGAATGAAAAGAAATTGAAAAGCGAAGAAATTATCTGAAGCAAGAAACTTGTGCTTTAAATACTAAATATACTAATTTTCTTTAGTTACTAATTTTGCAGTACAGAGTGAGTTGGTTTACTCATTTCGGTTTCCACGAATGAACGAATTAACGCGATGTATCTGCGTATCTGCACGGGTTGAAAGTGGAAAAAGACGATGTGCAAGTCAAGAGTTTTACGATATTTCGTTTTTATACAGCTTCGGTCGGTTCTCAAGTCAGCGCTGCCCCCGTTTGCACCGTTTGCCCCGGTTTGCCCCGTTCCTCGTTTGCATGGAAATAAATTAAAATGTCTTATATCGAAGACTTGCTAAAAAGGCAGTTTAGACACAAATTCTATGAACGCGAACGGTTCGTTCATTCGATAAGATAAGGTTTAAGTTATTTGCCAATATTTGGAATATATCAGCGCCGACCAAAATCGAAGGAAACACAACACATTCGAAAGCAAAGAGAGATCAAAGTTGATCTTATCAGTTTAAAAATTAATAATAACGTTAATAAATAAACTACAAACGTATAGTGCCAGTGCCAGTGCCAGTGCCAGTGCCAGTACCAGCGCCAGTGCCTACAAAAAGAAATTAAAAAACGGTTTATATTACTTAAAGTATTTGTAGAGAACGTCGGTTTCATAAATGAAATGACGACTTCTTTATGGTAAAAAAAAAGTCGTGGTGTTTTTTTTCTCTCTGATCGCATTTACATTTGAGTTAATGTGAGTGAATAAACAGTGAATTGATCTTGTGCAATAAAGCTTAGCTTGCTTAAATATTTTTATTTTTATTTTTATTAATACCTGCCAGTGCCAAAAAAGCTGTCAACATGGATATAGAATCGGACGACTCTGAGCGCTGGGAAGACTTCTTTGGTAAGATAAATCAATTTCGTTAACCTACATTATTTTATATGATGCGTACGATATAATCGAATAATATAAAACCTGTTTCGTATATCTTTTGAGAGAGTAAAATGAACTCTCGAAACTGAAGAAGAACGAGATAGAGCAGCGCTACAATTATAAACAAAAGTTAAAATTTGCTAATTCCTTATAGCAATCCCTTGTCCTAAGAGTTTATAGAATTATAAATTGATTTTATATCTAAGAACTTAGTCTATCTACAAAAAATGTCCAGTTTTCGCTACTCCGTGCCATGTATCTAAGCTCGTTAAACAATTTGGATGTTTAACGACGTCCAAAGACTACATGGAGGCGAACAGTATTCACGTTAATAAATACATACTATTATTTTGGGTTTAGAAAAAAACTGATATCTAAAAAACTGAAAAATATAATTTTGTGCCAGTTTTTTCTAGATATGCAAATACTTTAAAAATTCAATGTA
Organism: Teleopsis dalmanni; assembly: GCF_002237135.1. Classification (NCBI taxonomy): domain Eukaryota; kingdom Metazoa; phylum Arthropoda; class Insecta; order Diptera; family Diopsidae; genus Teleopsis; species Teleopsis dalmanni. The sequence goes on from NW_024031446.1 coordinate 6,650, forward strand.
TTTTGTGAAATAAAAAAAATATATGCATTTGATCAACTGATTCAAAACGAAATGTTTATATATATGTACATATATATATTTGGTGAATATAGCTTACTAGTTCATTTCGTAGGGTGCTTTATCCACTCAATTCACCCTGACTGCATGTCTGATTACAATGTGGAAAAATTTATGAGATATGGTTTTTATGCAGGTCAATTATAATTACTGCCCCTTTTCTAAATTAATGTAAATTATTTCAACAAAATCAATTTGTGAATTGGTTTTTGAAAACTTCAAAATAAAAAACAAAATCTATATCTATATATACCATATATATGAAGTTTATATAAATGGTAGAAACAAATTCTACGTTATCTATTCGCTTAACTTTGAAGCATAATAATGGTAATTTTATTTAAAATTTTTTTTAAATTTAACTTATCATATTAAGTCAATAAGTGTTATATAGAAATGCACTTAACGTGATGGCCACCTCATGACCTATATATGACCTGTTAGTTTCTACATGTGTATGAAGTATTTGACATAGCATATATTCTATTTCATTTAGGAGAAATTGAAAAAATAATTTTTGAAATATTAACCTTTCTTTTCCGAAAAAAATCATCCTCCAAGTAGTTTGTCTTTAAGATATAACAATCAGAAGAAGTTAATTTGTACAATATCGTGACTACTGGTTCAAGATATTGGGTACTCAAAAACTCATTTAATTGAACCGAAGCTTGCATTGTGCTGGTGGAAAATGTTTTTGGAGAATAGTTTTTCTTATTTGTGTGGAAACACTTCTGGCATACAAATGGCTAAGTGATATTCAGAACTGATCGTTCTATGTTGCTTGTTATCTCATATAAAGTTTTTAGAAAAAGGATTGCAACCATTTGTTTTGAAGTACTTCGAGTGGAACCAACTTTTGTTAGAATAAGTTCATCACGCAGACAACAACTCCTTCCATGCGCATACCCATAGATCCATTTTTTTAACTGTATTAGTCTTATATTCTAATTTTGAACCACCACTATTCTATGATATCTAGCAAGAACAAATCTATTTTATGTATGCTAGTGAAACTAGTGCTTAAAGTTGCTGCAATGTCACAGAATAGCACAAGACGATCTCGCATTATCAATTTTTACACAGCAATAGAACTTTCTGTCAGAACAACTGATATTGGACGTCCTTTGCGAACTGTGTTTCTAACAGAATCGCGTCCGCTGTCAGTCGCAGTTGTAAAAAATGGGACTTTATGTCCAAAAACAGAAATAAGTTTATCTATACACTCTCCAAATCGCTACGATATTTTCGTCTTAAACTTGGTTTAATGTTTGGTTTATTTAGTAAATATACAATATTTCTTCATTAATTTGCCATTTGAGCTTTTCTCCGTAAACAGTTTACGTGGAAATCTCGATTTCTGATAAACCAAGGTACGTTTACTATACAATGTATATGAAGAGTTTATTTTAGAAGCGCTGTGCTATGCTGATATTGCGCTGTGGAGCTTAACCCTATATAATTTATCATACCATATATGATATATGATGTTATACTTTATATAAATACATCTATTTTTTTATGTATTTTTTTATATATAAATACATCTATTTTTTTATGTACTTCTATTTATGTATATTACATTCATAAATCTAAATTTATTCAGATTATTTTGTGGATATTTTTTTATATATTATGATTCAATTAAATGTGTCATTTATTAGTTTATATTACAACGTCATTAAATACTAATTGGAGATTTAAAAAAACGAACTAACTTTTGTCTTGGACTGAGTCGGTTACGACCAATAAAGTCGTATCACCTGCAAAAATTATTGTTTTCAAGTCGTCGAGCATTTCTGAATATATACCATATATAGAGTATATCCCAGCGGTTCTTTTTTAATAGATAATAAATTAGCTGATTATTTTGATAAGATTTACACTGTTTATGATAAGGGTGCTCGGGTGCTTCCGTTATGGTATATGGTTCGAGTAGACTTTAACTGTCAAGTTAATTTCAAAACAAAGACGATATTTGAATACTTCATTAATTCATTAATTCGATGTGAAAAATGAATATTCCGAATTTTCATTTAAGAATCCCATTTTTTATATCTTTGGTAACAGCCGATAAAAGTTAGTCGAAAATAACGATGTTGCCATTTGGTTAAGTGGATTACAAGCTACCACCATTAATTAGTACCACTAAGCAAAGAATTAATATAATAACATATTGTATTTACAACGAAGTTTGCAATAAAGGAATGTAATAATACAATAAATATTATTATTGTTGTTATAATATAGTAGTGGAGAGAATAAAATGGTTTTTTAAATGAAATTCTTTTCTATCAATTGTTTTTTAAAAACGTCAGAACCTTTTTCTTCAACTCAGTCCATTCATCAAAATCAGTCATTTTGATACACTTAAGCAAAAAAGCAAGGGCTAACTTGAATTTTAGTTACAGTGAAGAGTATTAAATTCCATTTATATTATCAGCAATTATATTAGAAACCGATAAGTTTGCCGAGTTGTTTGTAAAAACAGTACCGAGGGCCCTCCTAAATATATGAATGTAATTTACCTGTTTGTTTCAATAGACATAACATACAATTTATTCATATTAGCATTCATATTGCACATAAACTATTAGAAAGAATCTCTTATATTTTGAACAAAATTAGATGACTATATTTTATACCTTTCATGTGTTCTAACCATATATAACCTTTTATATACAGCGTGTTTCCTACGAACATCAATTAATGAATATTGAAAATGGATCCCAATTTCAATCCGATTTCTTTATCATATGGTCTTTAGACCTAGGAATCAATCGAAATCAAAGGTTTCACCCTGAATAACCTAAAATATCACAACTTATTTAAAATAAATAGATTCAGACTCAGTTATAACTTTCTAATAGTATATTTGTTAAAGGCAACCACATTTTAATTAAACATTCGTTTAAGAAATTTAATACAAATCATAAATAAATAAGCATTTTCTGTTTTATATAATATAATATAATTACCATTCGGTTCCTAATTAATGCGATATTTATTTGTTTCTTTTATAAAGTGAATAGCTCTCAAACTATTTCACTCATCATTCAGCTCTAAGTAAACTAAAAACAAACATCAAATTTATTGTTTCAAAATTATTGTGTGCGGGACTTCAAATCCCTTTAAAGATAACATATATAGATAATACATATCTAAAATAATATATGTGTGTAAAAGAGATCGCCACTTTCCCCACTCTCTACAACATCTGATATTCCAATGTTGGGTCCCTCGACTCTGGCGTTATATGCTGACGATATGTGTATGCTATACTCAGATAAATGTGCTCTCAATATAACCAACGTAGTTCAAGAGCATTTGAACCTCATTCTGGAGTATTTCCAGAAATGAAAAATAAAAATCAATAATGAAAAAACCAAGGCGTTGTTTATTACGCGTAAGTGGAGACAGAATCCGTCGAAAGTGAGAGTGGGAGGTATGGTAATTAACTGAGAGGATAGCGTTAAATATCTCGGCATCACGTTGAACAAACGATTCACATGGCTTAAACATGTTGAATTGAAAAGAATTAGGTGTGCCGAAATTCTTCATCACCTCCAACCGCTATTCAGAAATGAAAATCTTGATGCTAAGAACATGAAGCTGATATATAACCAAATAATTCGTCCGTCACTTCTATATAGTTGTGTAGCGTTTAGCAAAGCTTTAAACACTACTATTCACCAGCGATTTACGACTTTTCAAGGTACCATGAATGATAGCTTTAGGGATCTCAAGATTGATACGATCAAAAAATACATAGACGATAGAGCCCTGAAATTATTTGCGGAAACTGACAGACTTAGAAGAGAAATTTCACCTAACATTTTTACCATTTCGTAATGTATACATTGTATATAAATTGTTGATATATAATCATCTATATATAATGATATATAAATAATCAATTAATATTGTGATAAATTAAATGTAAATACTTTTGAAGTGATTGTGGCAAATCAATTATAAAATTTTTGTCTATTTTTTTGGATGTCTAAATTTTTGAATGTCTAGAAAAATATGTAAATATGCATTATCACTCACTTTATACAATATTCGCTGTGAAAATGGTGATGCATATAAGTGTTGATCAAATACACACCGACTGTGATTTCCTTCTAGTTATTTGCAGATCACAATCAGTCATTGCGATCGTAGTTTCATATAAACAATAATTTAAACCACTGTTTGCGTTGATAAGATATTTTGTGTAATTTCTTTGCGTAGATTCGGATCACTGTTTAACGGAAATAGTTGTTTAGATCACTGTACTCTTGAGCACCGTTTAGTAAATAGTGCCTTTGATCAGTGGACAGCAAATTTGATAACCATTCACAATTTTGATCAATGTTCGGCAAACAGCGATTCCGACCACCGTTCAACAAACAGAGATTCCAATCATTATGCAGCAAACAGTGATTCTGATCACCATTCAGCAAATAGTGATTCTGATCACCACTTAGTAAACAGCGATTACGATCACCATTCAGCAAATAGTGATTGTGATCACCATTTAACAAATTGTTTGTTAGAGATTGTTAAGTTGCTTGATCTAGAGTTATTATGATACTAAACAACTATAATTTCACTAGAATACTTTTTTTTTTCTTAAACATCCTTTGTTGGATATAAATAGTACAGTCCTAAGCATGTGTTAATTTAATGTTATTGCTGAATTGTACTTAATAGATACCTATTAAATAAGACGTGTGCGGGCTTACTGAACCAGTGTTCAGGCTCCCATAAGAATACTTTTTAAGGTTATATTATTATTATTGTTAAGGGATGTGGCACTGAGACCATCGGGTGTATTATCCTCCCTTCTGGGTTTAGAGTAGGACCCTAAGCATTGTTACGTGAATAAAAAGTAGTAAAGAACCTACTTTACAGAGTTTTATTGCCTCTTCTGTAAGAGTATACATTCCCAAGAGTCTATTGCGTTTGTGCGTTAGGACATTCTAACAGCACATACCTATGTGGGTGATTTCTCATTCCCTTTGCAGAATCTACAGTTTGTATCCGTATTTATAGTGCCCTGTTAGAATTCCTGTCATGATTCAAAGTTTTTCTATTGATAAGTCCATACAATCCTGTTATCTCCTATTGTTATTGTACTAGGGCTATAAAAAAAACTTTTCTGTATAAATTGCATTATATTCTGTATTCACAAGGAGATATAATGAGATATATTATTGAATTCTCTCTAAGTGTTAAAAATTCAATAATAGTTTTTATAAAGAACTGCAAATTGTCAATATTAGTCAATTGGTCAAGACTATATTGACAAGAGTAATAATTTTTTAATGTTAAAGATCAAAAACAAAAACGAACTTAACTTAGTCTTTCATGAAGATTGAAGATCTACGTGGCATGAAGATTCTACGCAGTAATGGTTTCATAAAAATAAACGATATTGGGTATTTTAATGATATCATGTAATGCAGTTTTAATAGATTACACTTAACATTATCGAATTTCTTATGCCTAATTTAGAAATGGTACGCTTGAACCTCTTTTTGCTCAATTTGTCTATTTTCTAAGAACTCTTGGGGAACTTAGGTAAAGGTTATTTTGTGGTATTTTAATATAGGCATATTGTTAGAGGTGAAGCATATCACTATTATTACTGCGAATGGTAATGTGTTATCAGTTGCTTTATCAGTGATGTACATATGTATGTAATACAGAATTATTAGTTTATATATTATTTGGTGGTCACATTACATATGGATTACATCAAGTCAACACAGCTAATAATATTGTATTACATTAGCACTTCTGAGGTGATAAATCCAATATTGTTTTGGGAATGAGAATGATAAATGTTTTATAAATACACGTTAAATAATGAACGACATTGAAAGCATTTTCGAATTACATATTTTTCACTGTGTTGTCGCCTAATTCTCACTTTATTTTCTTATTCATATTCTGCATATAACCCCATAAAAATATTACGTAATATTGAATTTCCTTTCTTAAAGACTTTCAGACTTTCAGTCTCTCAGACTTTAAAAACTAAATAAAATTGCTTCACGTACTTATCTCAAGAATTACTGACTGGCTCGCCGTTCCGTATTAAATTTCAAATATTCTTATTACACAAAGAACACAAAGAGGAGTACATATAAAAACACTGTTGCAATAACCAAAAACTTGTGAAAACTCTTGAACTAGATATACGAACTCGAGAGTATCGGGATCGGGTACATCATAATGTCATTATACATATAAAGAATGTCATTAAAAATATAAAAACACAAGTAGGTAAACAAATTGATTATAAACAAAAATCGGTTTTGCAGAGTAATTTGTAAATAAAGAGAAAATATTTATGTTGCGTCTAATCAAAAAAACTGCAGACTGTCAACTACCGTGTGAAAAGCTGACATGCGAAAATCAGATACTTCTGAGAAAATATCTGGACAAGTAAATAAAACTCAAACGTCTGCAGTTAAGGAGGCTATCACTTGTCAAACTTACGACAAATTTCCTGTGACCAATATGATACTGTGGTTTATGTGTAGATACGTCTTTATAACCACGAGTAGCTAAAGTTGCAAAACATCCTCTAAAACAATCAACTATAAAAAGTTAAAAAAAGAACTTACGTCCCACCTTTTTTATTTTTCCTGAAACTTTTCATCGATCTCCAGATATTATGTTAGGTAAAACAACTGAAGAATTATTATCCGATTATTGCCTCGGAAGAGGTAGGTATAATGATCCGCATGTCCAACAACGTGAGGTGTATGTTTTAGGTCTGTAAAGTCTCAAACATAAATAAGTAACCACAATTAATTACCTTCAGAAGAGATGCAAAATAATAATTAAAGGACACAAAATTAAAATTACTTTTCAAAAATAAATTCCAATGAACTAAATAAATTTGTAAAAACTAATTACTTAGTTTTTTCTTTATTTACAATTTCTTCATTTACCTTCTGCTCAAAAAGTACTCGAATTTTGTAAATAAAACACACAAATTTAAATTTTATTCCAAATTTATTTTATCTCCTTCGAAATATGCTCCTTCTGAAGCGATACACATATGCCAACGCTTAACCCAATCTTCCATACACTTTTCGTAGGCCCGTGAAGGTATGGCTTTTAGTTCCTTCAGCGAAAGTTTCGGGAACAGGAAAAAGTCGCACGGATCCAGATCTGGCGAATATGGTGCCTTAGCGATGACATTGGTGCCGTGTTTGGTCAAAAAATCGCGTACAACAAGAATTTTCCATAGTAAAAATTTGCTAAATGCACTTGAGGTAATCTCACATTAACAGCTGCTGTAAATAAACTAATTGACAGATTTTACCATATGTGAAGAAAGGGTGTACCAACATAACAAAAAAAAAATTTTTGAAAAAGGTCTATTGCTTAAGGAGTAGTTAACAAACAACAAAATCCGGATACTTTTTGAGCAGAAGGTATATCTCGAAGTTCAACTATCTTATCCTAGCAGGTTTATATAATACATATATTTGCAATATATTCTGATCCTTTTGAACAAAAACTAACTGAAGGACTAGACAATAATTAGGATATTCTTTCAACATTAGTTTTAAACCGAAGCACCCATTAATTAAATCAAACAATATTTTTTTATTAAATGTCTTCCGTTGGGTTTACATATTTCTTGTAGCACAAATTTAAAAAACTCAATTTAATATTTTAGCGATGTCTGAAATAATGCAAAATTTTAATTAACCTTTTTATTAAAAAGAGGAAAAAGATCGAGTCTTAAATACAAGGAGCAGGAATTGAAGCATAGACAACTTAACCCATTTTTTAATCAAACACATAAATGTATTCACTTTCTGGGTTAGGTCAGGTTATACCGGCGATCCCTAGTGGATCCAGTTGTCCTATAGGTCCATTGTGTTACCGTATATAAAGAAAAAACTCAGGGTTTAAACCTACCTAGAACCTTTGACGAAGCCTTAAATGCTATTTAGTGTCAGGTCCCGTAATTAGTCAAGATCCTTAAGAAAGGGGTCTACTAATGTATTGAGTCGCCGCCGTGCATGAGCTGGGCAAAAACATAGTAGATAAGACGCACTCTCATCGTCTTCCCCACACTTGTGACAGATTTGATTGAAAGGGAGACCTAATCTTCTAGCATGGTTCCCTAGTTTACAGTGACCTGTAATTACACCTACCAAATACTTATATCTCTTCTGGATATCTTAATGAGAAGTTTAGATTTCCTTTTATCGGAACGCAGCCAGATTGCATACAGATGTCTGCATATCGTTGAGTCTTTCCATCTTTTATTAAATATTTCAGTACAACAAGAACTCAGTAACAGTTTGCATAATGTTAGCAATATGTTCAGATTATTTAGGCGTTCCGAGTGCGGTCCTGAAGCACCCTTAGTGGCTAGCTCATCTGCCGAAAATATTCTTATGACCCAGATTATCCTGAACCCAGATTAGGGAAATATTGAGCTGCGTCGACATTTCGTTTAGAGATGTGTAGCAATCAAAAACCGTTCTAGATGTAAATTGGACCACTTTCTGAGTTAAATTATATCGGATAAATGATTGTAAAATACATTTTCATATTGGAAAAATGTAGTGTTTATAAAATATTGCTTCCAAGGAAAAAAATGTGAATTATGTGATATGGTCTACTGAAATCAACTTATTATCGGTGGTTAATTAAGTCACTTAAATCATTTAAATTACTGTTAAGTAGCAAAGAAAATGTTATTACTTGAGTTTCATATCGTTTACTGCTTAGTAATAAATTCAATCGTTCAGCCCATATAAACTTAGACCGATTTTTGAAACGTTGTTGAATTAATTCCAGAAAATCTAATTTTTATATACAAAAATTTTGAGGGATAAATATTTTAAAATTAAACAAAATTTTCTCTACCAACTTGATTGGTAACACCACACTGTAAAATGAAAATCGGGGAGGTATAACTAAACAGACTAAAAACAGTAGACCAGAATGGTTCTCTCATTTGCTAACAGGAGACTTGAAACAGAAATGTGTTGATTATTCTGAGAGCTCTTTGAACATATTTTAACGCACTTAAGTGGATATAAGGAAGTGGGAATTTAAGTGGATATAAGCCGGTAAAAGCTGAATAAAAACGGAAATGCCAGTTAGAAAGGTTTTAGCTTCCATAATTAAAGATTTGTTATTTATCCCTTATTTACTCATATGTTCACTCAGGAAAAATAATTTTATTCTTTTCTAAAATATTCATATTGCATAGCAATAGTTTATTATATAGATCAGGGCTGTACAGAACAGATAAAATCTTGGGCCAATACAATCACTGAATGCGTTAGAGGGCCGCAGAAATAAATACAAACGTTCATAATTTTTCCAGAGAGTAGTAAAAATACGGCAATAGTGCTAAATTTAGTTTCATTAACTCTTCATTAATATATCTTTTACATTTCTATCAATATCAGCATTATTAATATTAGTTGTTGCCATATGAAAAATATTTTATTATTAATGTAATGACTTACGGCACTGGATACGAGTTTTTTGAACCAATTGCACAATAAAATATATACTAAAGTCTTTGTCAATTAAGTAAACTAACGTTAAGTGTAATAAAGTATTTAATATACTTTAATTCATTTATTTGGGATAACATAAAAATAAAATATGTGATGTTACTAAAATATAACATAGAAAACTTTGCCCAATTGTGGTAACTTAGAAACATGTCGCGGGCCGCTTGGGGCCCGTGAGTCGTGCTTTGGACAGCCCTGATATAGATAAATTTGATTTTCGCTAATCAACCAATTCATGTTTTATAATTAAAGATTGAATTCTTTATACTTTTCTGTAGTCCTTCCAGCTCAACTTAGCATTGAGAGTAAACCAAGGAATTTCTCTGCAAAATTTACATATACTATTAAATTCTGTAGCTGTCATCAATTCAGTTTCGAAATTTATTGCGTTTTGAAGATTAGTTGCAACTTTCTTAACCTTTTCCTGAGTGCATAGGACTGTCATGCTGTTTGGTATTACCCCAATGCGTTACGTCTATAATGACTCTGGAAAATACTCGTAGTTTTTTTTCTGCTCAACCGCTTCTTCGACTTTTGTTGTATTCCATAAACCTGTTCCAGCTAGGTGGGAAAGAATGTTTTTCAAATCGAGTATTCTAATATTATTGGTGATATCAATGAAATTGTGAAATTGACCGATAAGATGAGACGATATAAATATATTTTTCTGATTTGAAATTCATAATTACTTCTGCGATTTTCCATAAACTTGAAATAAATTTAAATTTTATAAAAGAATTATAACTATAAGCTGATCTTAAACTCAGCCATTATTAAGGCAAGCCCTGCATCTTTTTTTGTTATTGGAAAAGTTGTAACGTAATTTTTGGAAGAACTATTAGGCCGAAGAATGTATGTCAGATGTTTTTCAAATGCGTTTGATTTCAGTCCATGTGCTATTGTCATTTTTGATAAGTGGAATATGGCTGAGTTTTTTAAAATTATTATGTTCTTCCATAGAAAATTAATTTTTTCTGCGTTGAGAAAAGGCTCAGATAGATATATTATTTTTGATATGGGCAAATTTTTTTTTAGCTCCTCATCTGCTTTATTAAATTTAAATTTGTCGAGTGAATTGTTTTAACCTCATTGCCTCTTTGAGAAATCCATGCAGTTTGCTGGATATCTGGAAAGGTCTCTAATTCTTGTTTTAAAGCATCAACTGGTAAAAAGGGGATAATTTAAATAAATCCCAATAAGTTTATTTATTGAAAAATGTCAAGTTTTTTTCTTTTCCAATAATTGATTTAAACACCGTCAGGATTATAAGGAAATGATCTGAATTTAATTTTAAATTCTAATTTAATTAAATAAAATTTTGGGATATATTTTTTGTTACCAAAAAATCTATAATATCGGATGTTTTATTTAAATGATCAATACGTTTTTTTTTCCTGTCGGCATAAACTCGCACCCGGTTTCAATAACCGCTTTTATAGCTACCGGCCTTTAGTTGTGATGAGACGCGAACCCAATAAAGGTAATGAATTTTATATTCAATATTTTCTTTTCTTTAAATAAAATAGAATATTTAGTTGGAAAAAGTAACTGTTATTGTCAAGCTATAACGTATATATGTTTTGATAGTAATAGTCGTGCATTGGAAATTATTAGCACATATTTTGTCTTCTTCGTAACTGCACATGATCATAAATAATATGTTCAGAACTTTTGGGACGCTATCAATGGTGTTTTCTTAATAATAGTATTACGAATATTTTAGAGCTCCTTGGCAACTGTGGTCCTTGTAATTTCCCAGATAACTCTAAGTGCAAGTGCGATAATCAAGCTTTCGATCAATCAGTTTAATGCAAGCGATTGTCTAGATATTGTAAAAACTTGATTTTATGAATGCCAATTAAGATTTTACAGAATAATTTTTATTTAATAAGAGTGAATTTTACAATTGTAATTTCTATTATTATGTAACATATTAAAATTTTTATTACTAATCTGTATAATCTGTTTTTGTAGTAACCACCGAGTACATGTCCATCATATAAAAGCGATGAAAGCTACAATTCATTAAAATAGAATAGATAAAATTGAATTTATTTAGTAAAATCTTAATAATAGGTAGTTTGAAATTTATATTATTAGAGCTCATCTAAATAGAATGAAATACTTTGAACATGTCGAAAACTTCACATGATTAAAATTTTTAATACTTATTTTATTATTTTATTATATATTAAAAATATTTGGTTTTATTTTTTCAGGAAGTGCAACAGAACTAGAATCAATACTTGGTATATATGACAATTTGACTGCTAATGCATCGAAAACAAGTCTGGAAAAGTCAAACTCCTCTCATATAACAATGGATCAGCCAATTTTTATAGGACCAGAGTTAAACATTAACTCTAATTATGACTTGCCACCAAGTTTAACTCAGAAATCCATATCGGGTATAAACAAAAGTGCTAATAAAACTTATCAGTGCAATACAAAGACTTCAGATGTAGCTGAAATTAATTCCAGTACCACAGCAAATATCCAGGATCAGGATAAATCAATCTTATCTACCAAAAACTCTTCAAAGCACCGTAGTAATATTCGCGTATTGTCTCCGAATGTTCAACGCCTGATCACAATATCAGACATAAAACCGGTAGACGCAGTTGATATTAATGCGGTACATAATAATTTACAAAATTTAACACTCAGTCCAGTATTACAACACCGTTTTGTGAAAAAACCTTCAACTCCAACAAACACTCATAAAGCTAAGTTCTCGCATATTCCGCTTTCGAAAACTACTGGTAAACTTACACAATCCGGCAACGACCTTGTGGACACATTTGACTCTAGCACAGAATATCTGGATGCGTTAAGTTTCTCTACACCAAATCATAGATCTATTGACATAACAACGCCATCTTTAATTGACTGTCATGACAACATTGATATAAAAACAACGACAAGTTTATCACCTTCTAATGCTACTTATAAATCAAATACTAAACCAAAACTTTCGCTATTTAATACAGACTCAGAGAGAACTGTGTCGCTTATTGAATTAGAAAAACTCAAGCAATCGAATCACAAATTCGGCGCCAGTAAAATTCAATCTATTGAACGTAATACGTATAGTGGGAAGTCAGTTGCTACAAATCCGCAAGAAATCGCCGAGGCAATTAATTATTCAATTTTAAATAATAGCATAAAGCATATGACACTCACAGAAAAGTTATCTTTTGGTGTTCCAACAAAAACTGAAGGAGTAGTAGAAACAATTAACATCCCTTTAATATCAAAATCCCTAGCGCGAAGCAGTTCCGCAGTTACTTCTTCGAAAGTTTCAGAATCATCCGTACGATACTATTCCCGATCAAATAGTTTATCTGTGAAAGCGAATAAGGAAAGTGATATTAAACCAATAATATCAAACAAAAATGTTATAAATGTCTTAGAAGACAAAAGTGTTAAATCGCCAGTTGAAAGCATAGACCTTGTAACAATAAATAAACCAAAATTTTCCCCAAAAGAGGTGCGGAAACATCCCGGACTCATTATACCAGACATTGCTAAATTAAAAATCAGACCTTTATCATCTTCATCAATATGTTCTACAACATCGAGTTCAAGTTCAGGATCAGATCAATTAAATAGCAAACTAAACAGCTCCTATCTAGCAAGTGTGGAAAGCTTAGCTGACCACAGCGAAAATGAATCAACTGATCTTCATATTAGTTTAAGTGTTTACGAACGCGCATGTATGGAAATTATAGACTCAGAACGAAGTTACGTAGAAGATTTAGGGCAAGTCATTAAGGGGTAAATACATTATATTTATAAATAACGATTAATAAAAAAGATTATATATAAAACACACTTTTTAGATATTTGCTTGATTGGAAGGAACGAGCCTGCTTGAGTTATGACGAGTTAAAAATACTGTTCTCCAACATTCAAGATGTCTACAAGTTCAATACAACACTTCTAAAGAAATTAATGGAATCTGGGATAAATTCCCTTAAAATCGCAAACTGTTTTATTGAACTACGAGGCGGGTTCGACGTGTATACAAAATATTGGTAAGTGTTTAGTTCGTATGGCATTGACACATAATGTCCACTGTTCTATATTACTCGATTAAATTTTTTATTTATTTAAGCACTTATAATGTAAATTCAGCTAAGTAAACTTGAATTTTATTTTTTGCAGTACAAGTTATCCTGAAGCTATATCTCTACTGACAAAATTACTGCAAGCGACGCATACGAACGCCCTCCTGGCATCTACACAAAAAATGTTGCAGCACACCTTGCCACTGGGTTCATACCTATTGAAACCTGTGCAGCGCATACTTAAATATCATTTGCTTCTAGACGTAAGAAATGCAAAAGCAGGAATATCTAAACGAAATAGTTTTAAATTTTTATTATGTTATTTTGTAATTAGAATTTACGCAAACATTCTGACGTGAAAGAAGTGACTCAAGCGCACGAAATCATGCGTCAAGTTGCTTATAATATAGACCAAGTCAAACGAAAGTTAGAGCAGCAAAGTCGTGTTAAGGAACTAGCTGGCATTTTAGATGGTTGGTTAGGACCAGGTAAGTGCAAAAACAAAACTGATGGATACGGCTATATAACATAGTTCATTTTATTTTTACCCTTAGAACTTACGGTGTTAGGAGAGTTACGACAGGAAGGTTTGTTGATGGAAAACAATAAACCGCGCTTGGTATTTCTGTTTTCGACTATGCTGATTTTAACTAAACAAAAAGAAGATAGTCGTTTACAATTCAAAAGTTATATACATGTAGGTGACATATTTATCTAATTCTTTAGTGCTTTCTAGAATTATGAAGTGTTGTTTTATATATTTATTTAGCAAAATAATTTGATGCTTAGTGAGCATTTGCCTGGAGACCCGACTAGTTTCTATGTAATTCCATACGACGAACCGCGACATCAAATTAAGCTTACTGCTAAAAACCGAGAGCAGAAAAGGTTATGGACTCAACATATTAAAGCTGTAATATTGGAAAAATTTGATAATATTCCGAATCATGTTAAGGAACTTGTTTACAAATTGGGAGATGAGGAAGGTAAATACTTACTTAAATTACAACAAAATAATGTATCATGTTAGCTCTCAAACCATAAAAAAATCAAACAAGAAAGAAAGTCAGCTGTGGGATTACTGAAAATTAGATATACTCTCATAGTAACTTTGAGTAGCACTGTGTATACACAAGTGCGTTCCACCAGTGAATTTTCGAGTAAATGAGAGCATCTGTGAGAGCGTAACATCCCTGTTGTAATTTAAAAATGCTACGTAGACTTTACTCGTAGATTTTATTTCAAGTGAAATTTATGTGATGTGTGAATCAGCTGTTTTGGTTTAAATTTAAAATTTTGTATTATTTATTTGCGCGGCACTGGGTTCTCACCAGACTTTACACAAAGCTGTTCCATGAAAATCTTTGTAAAGAGCGTAATTCGGCACTTTATTTATGTTTGTACTTTACTTGTGTTCTACTTGAGTTTTACTACGAGTAAATCGTGGAACAGACCTAATATATATCAAATCATTTATATATTACTTCAGTTCTTTTTTAAACAAATCAATCTGAATTAAATATCTTTACTAGAAATGTAATATTTTCATAATGATTAATTAATTTTATGTTCAACAATATTATCAGCAACAAATACGAATCATGCTGAAGATTCTTCAAAGTTCCTTATTCAAAACTCAGAAATAGGCATGTTGTGCGTTAAGTTGTACTGTCCTTTAATATCCAAAATATGTGTAACTGTCCAATCCATTAGTTTAAAATATTGTGAACCAAGTATTCATATTCATACTCATATTAAACAAAAAACTTTTTGATTAAATCCATAACGTAACTCTGTAAGTAAAGGATGTGGTAAAGTTATTTATATATATGTTATGTGCTATGGACAGAGAAAATATTAAAATCACCTATATGTAAAAATATTTAACATCATTAATAGAAAGCGCTTTATTAATTCTTATAATCAAACATAAAGTAACTCTAGATTATATGCTATTTTGATCTGAATTATATAATTGGGATCTACAAATCTTATGCAATATAGTAGATGTTTATATGTATTTGGCATTAGTTTTAATAATGATAAGTAATATTATTTTTTCTTTTCACTTTTAGTGTTGTAAGCTTTATTCGTAAATTTACCTCTATATCATAATTCGTAGAGTCTAATTTAATTGCACCTAATAATAATAAAAGGGCAGGGCGGCAGCTCGATATTCAGAGTGACTAACATTTTTCTTTGTTTTACACGGAATATCTTGTTTTCAATACTGTACAGTATACATATGGTACAAGTATATACAAGTATAATTTGGAAAATTTAGATGATTGTAGATGATTGTTGCATTCAGGAACAAAGTAAGTATGACGCAAAAATTCTAAGCATATTGTATGTCATTCTTACTTTCAGTCGCACATTCATTCGTATTTGACTAAATAACTGTGCTAAATGCATAGCATCTATTTAGCATAGAAATCCATATTCATTTAATTTTATCTGAAATCATAATATCGCACAACTTACCTAATTTTAGCAATTAAATCACAGTACAGTATCACAGTAATAAGCCCTGGTTTTTTAATGACTGCTCTACTAACATTATTTCTCTGGTAACAGTTTAAAGTACAGTGCATTATCTTCTGTAGTAGCGTTGAATATATAATATACATATATTAAC
>NW_024031447.1:0-22964 GCF_002237135.1 Teleopsis dalmanni
TTTATATTTATATTTATATTTATATTTATATTTATATTTATATTTATATTTATATTTATATTTATATTTATATTTATATTTATATTTATATTTATATTTATATTTATACAATCAAGTTAGCACTGACGAATTCAAGGATAACCAGCCCTAACAGGTATTGTTTCTACTTTTTAGTCAGCGTTTAATATTTTTTATACAACGCCTTTTCCTTTTATAAAATGTGATTGTTTTTAATGTTTTATTAAGATATAGAAAATTTTAAATTCTTGAGTAATGTAAAATTTGTGTTTCCAAATTGATTAAAATTACTCTGCAAATAGTATTTATTATGTACTTCTTTCAGTGTCGCTCGAGGGTAAAGAAACTTGTATTGCTTTTCAAAAGGATCTTATCCATCAAAAGTACTACACAAAATATTGAGTTACTCATAAATAATATTAAGTTGGATTCCATAGTATTTGTCATCGATTTAAAAACAATGTGGATTTACTAATGTGTCATTTCTTAAAGATGCTTAACTCGCCTTAGACTTAATTTATGTTTTATTGTCTGGAAAATGATTGTAGCTTGAATACATAGTAGTAAAGTTTTAGTTTACATTGACATACAAACCGGTAGGTTTTTTCGTAAATACTGTCATGGGCATTGCTACACTTATAAATTGTAATCTTTATTTTTTTTACAACCTACTATAAAGCTCAATGTTAATGCTTGGTGTTTGTTGCTTTCTGCATAATCACATGTAATTATTAATTTAAAACAACAAATTTGCAACAACAACGATGGTGTTTTGTATGCTGCATCTCTCTTTGCTTTTAAGCATTACTCTTTTTAAAAAGTACACATTAACGAGAAAGTATGTCCGCTTAGTAGTGGGAATATTTTCAATGTCTGATTTCATTAATTAGTAAAGATAAAAATGGTATAATGTATCTGTATGCATGTATAATAATTAATTGGGGGTTGTCTAATTTGTCGTATATATAACAAAAAAATTGTTTTAAGCTGCCATAATAATAATGTCATTAAATAAACAATCGGCAAAGATGAAGCTCAAAAGGGTTATTAATTTCAAAATAAACAATTCTGTTTTTTCTATTATTATTATTTATTATATTATTTTACTCTGAGCAATATAAATTTTTCTGAAGTTTCTCTGATTAGTAAATATACTCAAAGTGGGGAAGGTCGGCAGTTGACCCAGCAGTTTTCATTAAAATTGTATGTATATTTTTAATAGTAAATTTAAAATATGTATACATATCTGTATTAAATGTTTATTATACTTTTAATTTACACAATTAAAACCAAATAACTTTGAAAAGCATATGTTAGCTCTGTCACCTACACAAGAGATTTTATATACCAAATTATGTTGATTCATCTTATCTATTGGTGTTAATGTTTTGTTTAACAAGTTTTTTAAAGTATTTTTGATTTTTGATGCTATTTTGTAGGTTGTTTTGTTAATTTAATTTTAATTTTTAGAATTATTTGGAAAAACCCGAAAACTAGGTCATTGGTAGAAATACTTTCAGTTGATTGTCCTTACCACTACTTGCTAAAAATTAAAAAAAGTATGAATTATACTGAAGGTAGTCTATGAGGTATATCGTGGTTTTAATTTTTGAAATTAAAAAATAAAATTAGTGTTTTTATTTACAAATTGTTTTTTTTTAATAGTTTATGCTGAAGTTGTTTTTAATATTTGCTTATTTTTAAATATAATAAAAATCATCATAGTAATTTCTCTTTGCCGATTGATAGTAACACTACGTACAAACAAAATTGAGGGCTTTTATTTTTACAATTATTTTTTTATCTCAAAACAACATGGCCAATTCCAATTCCCACAAATGATTTTTTTAGAAATCGTTGTTCAGTAACTTCAATTTTTCTAAAATGAGAAGTGTATAAATTGATTTGAATCAATATTACGGTTTAAGTGAAATAAGTGTTTTAATATGAATAAAAAAGCATAAAGACAGTAACCTTTTCTAGATTAAGTTGACCCATTTTATTAGTTTTACTTTTTTCTTGCAGTTATCAGCTTACAATCGATTGTAACTATACAATCCAACAACTATTATTAGTAATGTTGCATATTCGTTAGTGTTTAACTGGTTTCCAGACATTCAATCAGTAACGCACCCTACCAATTAAAAATCAATGGCCCTGAGATATGCGCTAGCAACACTTCTTCAGCGCTTTTCATTCCGCGATTTTGATTATTATTTCTATCGTTTTTAGATGTAACATTGGATCCACATTCCATCAAAAGTTATAAGTTTGTGCAAAAGTACACCCTCTTCTATTAAAACTTTAGACTGTTTCGGACTGAACGGAAACCTTTTTCATGACTAATCTTCATGGTGTTTGTCGCCAAACGAAATTCTCTCGCCCTCAGCAAATTCTTTTTCGACTATCATTCAACACCATTTACTATACTATTAAGATATTTTCGACAGTGGTGACAGTTATCAGAGTGCTCTTTACTAACAACTGGTACAACTATTTTTGAATAAAACTTATATATGTTTTAAGTACTGCAAATATTGATGAAATAACTGCAAAGCTTCATCAACAGATGTCTTCGACTAATTCTGCGCATTTGATGGCCGAGAGTAATCTCAAAAGCCCTCGAGAAAGAAATTCGACAACGAAAATATAGGTGGATTGGACACACGTTACGCAAAAGCACTAATGACGTAGTACATGCGTGGACGAAAAATAAATTCTTGGCGTAGAACCATAAACAATGAAACGAATAAATCGATGGGCAAAATTGGAAAACTTTTGTACATGTATAAACTCTTTGTGAATAGTATAAGTTCATATAATCAAATATTGAACAGATCATAATAATAATAAATAAATATTAATGAGGAAAAGTCTTAGGTCTTTCATCTTATTCGTATTTAATTTGCACCAACGTTTTATTTTTTAAAAATTAAAATTTAATTACAAAAAAGTATTTAATTTTCTTTATTTTCACAAAAACAATATCGGCCAGTAAAAAACACAGTGGTATAATATCAGGGACTCATTTTACAAAAACATTAAATCTTAATGTTCCAAGTTTGAATCCCTATTCAGGAAAAGAATTTATATATAAATAACTAATATTAATAACATTTAAGCTACAGCATTGAATTCATTATTTGCAAAAAAAAAATTCAGTGTAAGGGAAGGGTTATGAATGCGGATGTCACTTTTTAAATTTTTGAAAATGAAGAGCAGATTTTAATATTTTTTATATACGAGGAAGAAAATTAGGTAAAATAGTTTCTTGCTATTAAGGTGATATCTTCAGTTATTGTGAATTACCACTTTCAATAATTAATGGGCGCTTGGTACACTTCTTGGTTTAATAAATTTTTGAAAAATTCACGAATTTATTATTTTCTTTTCACCACAATATTATTTTTTTTTTATGTGATTACTTAAAAAGTCCAAAAAAAATTTATTTAAAGATTTAAACATTTAACTTTTTCGAATTTCTCTTCGATGTTTAACCTCATATAATATAATGAGTATGCAGATGCAGATGCGATCCAGTATATGGATTTAAATAAAGACACAAAAGTGAATAAGGATGTCAGATTTTATGGAGCAGTGAGCATTTACTGATGCTAATGTAGTAATCCATTACAAGACTGCTATAGCCGAAAAGTCAATGCTCAACTCATCCGATATTTATTTGTAGTACTAAAGTAGTGGTTCCCAACATGTTTTTGACCAAGAACCACTATGATATATTTGTTTTTAGTACAGAC
The DNA here is from genome assembly GCF_002237135.1 of Teleopsis dalmanni. Classification (NCBI taxonomy): domain Eukaryota; kingdom Metazoa; phylum Arthropoda; class Insecta; order Diptera; family Diopsidae; genus Teleopsis; species Teleopsis dalmanni. Next base: position 3,777 of record NW_024031447.1, read on the forward strand.
CGCAAAGTTTAGGAATAATAAACTGTATAATTATTTTAATATGCTTTATGTTTATACCATCTCGGGTATAATGTATAGTAAATTGTATAAGTTCAAAAGTACATTATACACGCTATAAAATAGATATATAATTTTTGGTGCTTATTTTCTAATAAGTAAGGTCTCAGTGAAGAAAACACAAGCTACACATATCCATACATATTAAGTTTGTTTCACAGACAATTTTTAACCAATTCGCGGACCTCTTATGGTCCACCGTTTAGAAACTACTGTGCACTAAAGCAACACTAATAAAATTAATTAAATAGGATAAGAGCTAAAATATAAAAGTAAACCATCAAACATTTTCACTATTAAAAAAAAAACAATTTAAATGAATCGTTTCGATTTCATAAAAAAGGTGCAAAAGTTAATTTATTTTCACAAAATATTTTACTAATCGCCAACTTTGCAACACTATTCCACAAATTTCAAAATCTTCGCGGAACTTGAAAATTAAATTATATACTTAAAATATATATATTATTGGATCAATAATACCCGAATGCTGTCAAATTGAAGTATCAGTGATTACGAATATTTGGCACTGAGAGTAGCTAAGCAATATTGTCAGTCAATAAAAGACTACTATTATTTAATCACCGAAGTATGTCACCTTCCCGAATAGCAAACAATTGCATACGAAAAACTTATGTCTTATGTGATAAAAATATATGCTATTTTACTAAGCTTATATGAATCGTATATAAAAAAAATTTTATTTAATAATATCATATTATTAAATATAAAAAAAAATTTATTTAATAATATAATATTTGTTTTTACATAATTAAATATATATTGAAGTAAGTACAAAGGTTGTGCTCACTCTGATTTGATCTGTACGTTAAGTGATCTGTATCCAAACTCGTTTGAAGTTAACCAAACTCTTTTAAAATTAACTAAACATTAATTTTATAAATAAGAAGTACAATATAAAAGAGATATGCTGCAAAAATATTATTAAAACATAAAATATTTAATAACTCGATGGCTAACCTCTTCAGTTTTCACTGTGTCTCCATAGCCCTTTTATGGAAAACATCCATAACAATTGCTCAGTAGCTCAAAAAACTACTGAATTGACAACAGTTGCTCTGGGAGCAGCGGTTTATGTTAACTCTCTGTTGTTATTTGTTTAAAATATAAACACACATGTCTTATTACCTAACGTGCCAACTTCGTTACGTGGTAAAGGTGTAAATCGAATCTTAATTTATACTTCGCTAAATATGCAAGTCGCCGCTTATTGTGTAAAGCATTTATGTAATCACATTTATTAACATATTAACATATTATGCAATTTTTGTGATTATATCCCCTTTTAAAGTAAGCATAACAATATTAATTAACTCCAAACTGCTTCTGTTATCGAAAGCATTTCTTAACATTTTTGGTAACAGAAGGCTGTTTTAAACTTATTACGTGAATAATATAACTTATACATATTTGGCATCGAAAATTTTATTTTAAAAATATAATAAATTAAAATAATTGCTAACTATTCTAAGATATTGCAAGAAATCTTTCAATTATAAAGGATTAACAAAAAAGGGGAGAACATTAAAAAAGTATATTCGATTGGGCAAAAAGTACTCGGCATTTTTAAACATTTAAAATTATCAATGCACTGTTAATCGTCTTTCTATCTGAAATTAAAACTATGTCATTAGAAATAAAAGCACCCATTGAAAACAGGTTTTTTAATCTTAGCATTGCCCATATTTTTAGTCATCTTTTGTCATATCTACCATTTAAATTAGTTTTATTGAACTGAATTCCTTGTCTGACCATTGCATAATATCTATCATTGGTGAATATTTAGGAATTCCGGCGTGAATCACTCAATCATCGATTTTCTTATTTATCTTATTTAACAAGGCAGCACTCAATGTCGTGACTTATCAAATACCAGTATTTTTTAAGATACTGAACAATCTGCATCTTTTTATAAAATTTTTTAATATGTATATAACATTTCTCTCCCAAAATATCACTAATATAATAGTTTCGCAAGAATCAGTTCAGTGCAAGAGTTCTTTATATAAAAATCACAACTAAGTCTCTTACTAATTAGTGTGAAAATGCTGAAACGCATAACTACAACAGTGACCTTTAAGATCTTTAATTAATCTGAACAATCTGCATCTTTTTATAAAATTTTTTAATATGTATATAACATTTCTCTGCCAAAATATCACTAATATAAAAGTCTCGTAAGAATCAGTTCAGTGCAAGAGTTCTGTATATTAAAATCACAACTAAGTCTCTTATTAATTAGTGTGAAAATGCTGAAGCGCATAACTACAACAGTGACCTTTAAGATAATCGTTAGACCTAAGACCTATATTACCATCTTCACAAGATAGATCGCGATTTGAGATAGTAAAATGTCATTTCTATCTGAGAGAGGATAAAAAATCCAGTCATATTCGATATCAGGGCTGTCCGGACCAGATGCATAAACAAGTACCTACGTCAGTGAATTTTTGAAAAAAAATTCAATACTGTGATAATGTAAAATTTAATTTTATTAATATAATTATTTAAATTTTTTTTTTCTTTGGATATCATAAAAATAAAATAATGTAATTTAGAAACATGTCACGGGCCGCATGTATATTATCCGCGGACCGAATATGGATTATGCGCCGAGTCCTCGTCTGATAACAGAAACTCTTTTACGAATTACATACTTATTTAATTTTATTCATAATCTGGTATATAATTTGTTGAATAAAGAAGAATTGTAGTAAAAGAGACCTGATGATCACAATACTCATATCTAAATGGAAACTTGATCTCTTTTTTGATCCGGTCAAAAACTAAACTAAACACATATTGTTTTTGAAATAATTATTAAAATATATTTTAATGTTGTTCTGTTTATATATGAATTTTATTACTAGGATTCGAGGAATATTAACGATATTGTCACAATGTACAATATATGTTTTTTAGATCACCAAACAAGAAGTAAGAAAAACAAAAATTGCTTATTTAGATATCAATTGATCAACTGAGATTAAGATGTATTAAATCACACGGAAAATCTAATGATACTAAGAGATGTGATGTAATAATGGAGCTTGAAATATGTCAACATTTTTTTTTTTATTTACTAATATGTCTTTATTGAATCGCTTTAATTTAAAGCCTAACAATAAGTGTAAGTGTTATTTTATATAAACATACAAATTATTTTAAGGAGCCTCTGAATAAGTAGCCAGGGCTTATTTACCAGATATCACGGCGTTTAAATTGAGTTAATCAAGGTGATCTTTACGAAAGCAGGATGACGGGTCTATCATTCCGTTTAGGTATATGCTAACATGATGTTAAAATTTTAGAAACGCATATTGCCTTTCGTAATGAATTCACTTTAAATTGCTTGATCCGTGTTTTGTCTGCAAATATCATTACTTTTGAACATAGAATTATAATACTGCTAGAAAGATAGTAAAAGATATTGGACCAGAAAGTGGAAATAAAATTCCATATAATATTTATATATCATAAGAAAACCGTCTCTAATTTTCATTAACCGATTGTTTCCATAGTATTATTTAAAGAATTATTTTTGTTCGAATTTAAGGAAAATTTTTATGCTATTTTAATATTCTTTTTTTTTAATTATATTTAAAATTATGAGCACCAGAGAGTTTCCTACTGCGAATCACGCTTATATTTATTATCGCAGTTCACATTTTTTTACATCAAATGTATCTTTTACTAGTTACTGCAGTATTTGCACACGGGAGTAACGTAATACTCTATATACTCGTATTTATACATATTTAACCTTTAAAAAATTTCACTGGTTATGCAACAAATCCGAAAAAAGCAAGAGTGATGTGTATATGAATAAAATCGTCGGTTCGCGGATTGCTACATAGTCGTTGCAAATACCAACATACGTAAATATATCCTAAAGATTGTATAATAAGTAAAATCGTTGGTATAAGATACGCGTCAACTGAGCCAGAGAAGAAACGAAGAAATATAAAAATAGAGTTAAAATATAAATTTATTTATTTATATTTTTTTTTTGTCGCATATTATTATTTGCAAATTAATAATTTTTAACTTTTATATAAACTTTTATACATTTGTAACTCTTTCACAAGTCGTTATGCACAAACATACATATAGGTATGTATGTATGGAGATACATAATATCGTATAACAAGTTCAAGATCAGCATAACAATTTTTAATGGCATTCAATAAAATAAAAATTAAAAAAAATTAATGCTTCTAACAAATTTATGCGTTGTGTAAATACAATAACATTTTGAAAGCAAAATATTGATTCATCAAAATGTTCAAAATTATGTTTTTAACAAATTTTGTAATAACAATTATCTATAATTGCAGCAATAGAGTTGGGGAATTAACAACACGAAGAGGCAACAGGCCTGAAAACCGAAGTAATGGTTTCAATCATTATAAAGAAATTTATATACTTGTCTATTATAAAATAAAAAAAAGTGAATTTCATAATAATAAAAAGTTTTCATTTAAGTTTTAAAGCTATGTATATATACATATTGTTATTAAAGATACCTCAAATAGTCCCTGGAAGTCGAACTTACAAGAGATAAGGAAATTTACTAAACATTTAAGAAGTAACAGTCGAAAAAACAATTCTTTCAAAATGTAAAATAAAAAAAAAAAATTTTTCCAAAATAAAAAAAAGTCCGAATCCGAAGAAACAAATCGGTTACGCAAACGAAACCCCAGCTATAAAACAATTTTACCTAAATAACGATGTCGAAATTATTATAAACTCTGCAGATTTTTTAGAATACCATTGAATAAACCTACAAAAGCTAGTTAAATAGGACTAAGCAATATAGTATTTTATTTTATATTAGCAATTGATAAATAAAGTTACGGAAAAACTGTCATTCCAAAAATAAAGACTGACATAGGTTGGAGAAACAAAGACCCAATAGTCTGTATATAAAAATCAAGAGAGTCTTTGAAGCTTTTAAGACAAATTTTGAAAGACAAATGCTATATTTTGAATAAGAGTAACAAGGAAGTAGTTTGACATCCATATAAAAATAGTCTTTTAGAAGCAACCCAAAACGTCGGTATATACAATTTCAAGTTAATTTTAGATCAAATTTCTATCAAGAAACGACTGAAAAAGAATAAAACTTTCAAACAAACTACTTTATATCAAATTTTACAGATAGTTAGAAACAAACTGTGGGCTAAGTTCAGAAGTGTTTAGGCTAGCTAGTAAATTTTGAGCAGATTTTTTAATGCTTAAGAATATCATGGCTAATGTCTACATCAAGACTACATACAGTATAGTCATTTTAACTCATTTCATTGGGCAGTCAAATGAAAATTGAAAGTGCAGAGCGAAAATTGACCAGCTAAATCAACTTATTAATATCAATTTCAAATGAGTTATCAAACATAGAAGCATTGAAAGTAATGAAAGACAATCGACTTGGTGTGTCTTTTTCCTTCCATGCATGTACCTGAATTGTGTCCCCCTGTTCCCCTAGAATTCGTTATGAGAAGCACTTAAATCTACTTTTTTCAGTTAACTAATAATAGGTGAAAAAACATCCTAGCAAAACATTAACAGAAACTATGCGACTATAACAAGACTTACATTCATATATCATTCATATATCATATATTCATTCATATATATGAACCAACATAGAGAAACGTGAACCAAATCCACTCTTGGTTTACTTCTATTAAGCAAGGATTGTTATACATTCCTTTCAAGACTAATTGCAGAAGTGGTGACAACTGCTGCTCAATTTTGATTTTAACACGAAACGGTTTTTAAAGGAAGTACTTCACTGACGTCTTACTGCCTAATTTAACAAAATGGATTTAGTTTTTATCTCTTTAGATTTCTTGCGGAAAATATGGTAATAAAATCACAAAAAATCGCTTATTATGGTAGTGAAGGAGTGTCTGCCGACCTGTCACTGCAACTAATCAACTAAACAAGTTGGATTTTGAAAAGTAAAATCAACCACCGGTCGATGTTATGATCAGTCAGATATTTAAGAGAAGTCACGAGCATTTTGTGCATATATTAAATTAATTACAATTAAATAGATAAATACTTAAAAATGTTGCAATTATTATACTGATTTGAATACTTTTATATGTATCTGAATATGAACTCCTTGTAGCAAAGATGCGTAAATGGCACATATGTTCAATAATAAATCGTAAAAGTATGAACTTTCAAACAATCTACTTTACACCAAATTTTACAGATAGTTCATAAACTGTGGGGTAAGTTCAGAAGTATTTTTATAAGTCGTAGACATAAATCACTCCTTTAGGATATCTAATAGATTTTGAAGGGGATTTTTTAATGCTTAAAAGAATACCATGGCTAATTGCAGACTACATCAAGAATACTACATACAGTGTAGTCATTTTAACTGATAGCCAAATGAAAATGAAAATGATTCAATCATCTGCTAGAACACAGTTATATTTGAAAAACTTACAGTTTGAATTGTATTGTTCTATAAGAAATGTATCGTCGTAAAATTGTGTTTAAAAAAAATTATTAATGTTATTCTAATACAAACTAAATTAAACAATCTAATGAAGTATACCATTTAAAAATCTCATCACATAGAAAATTAAAAAATTTCGTTTTACATACACTTTACGCTTGTATATTAAATAAATATATATATAAGAAAAATAATTTTAAACAGTAGGATAAATTTTAATTAATTTAATCTTACAATTTCTGAGAGATTAATCCAAGTCAAAAAATTGCTTTAACACCTCTTATTCAATATTATATTATTGTGAATTAAGAGTTTTAGGTATTTATTCACTATTATTACGCTATAATTTTTTATGATCGCTTTTGAATTTTACTTTTCTGTTAAGCTTTTATTAAAAAAAAAAAAAATAAGTTGAGATTGCAACAAAGATGAAAACAATTTAAAAAAAATTAACTTTTTAACGAACAACAAACAAATAAAAAATTAGTTGAAAGAGGAAAATTGTAAAAGCAGATTGCGAAAGGCAACTGAAATAAAATCACTTTCACTTGCAACAGAGCTTGCACAAAATTTGTTGCTTCGAATTAACACAGAGCTGTTACGCGTACAAATACTGCTGCGGGCATATACATATATACACATCTGTATCCATGGAATACTTATATACCTACGAGCATGTAGTCATTTAAGCATTTAAGCATTGAAGCATTTATGTAATTTCATTATACTTCTTAATGATCTTATATCTGGCGAATCGCACTTATCATATTCACATTTTTACGAACTTTATTTTAGATTTTCACTTCTTTTTTCTTTTTGTTTATAAAATTACGAATTTAAAATTGCAAGTTCTGTTAACTGTTAACTGTTAACTATTAACTTTGCTTAGCATCCTTCACAATGCTCTTAAATTCATCATAAAGAGTTGACACCTCCTAACAAAATTTGCACACACACACAGTTTATGTATTTCTTAATGAAAGTAAAAGAAAACAAGCGGAAGACCGTCTTGATAAACCGACCTCCTTGGGCCGAAATCTCGCAAACGTCTGAAGTTTTGCGCACCAGCAAGCTTATGATTGAGCTCAAATTTTTTAACTAATACAATATAGTGAATAGTGATATATGCAGAGAGCATTGAACAATAAACAACCGGAACGCGCAGGCGCAACTGCAAAAGTGCTGCCTTGTAAATAACGTTGTATTTTTTTATTTTTGTTGTGGATACTTAGTTTTCATAAAACAAAAAGAAGCAAAGATGTCGGAAATTTTAATAATTAATGAATCATAAAAAATCTACTTGTGATTTTTATTAGGCAATATTTACAAAATATTGCAACAATGACATCTAATTAAAGTTTCAATATTCATTGCTAAATAAATAATTTTCAAATAACCTTTTTGACAATCGCATACGCATATGGCCATTCATATAAGGTACGGTAAGGTACATAATAAATATTTAAAAAAATCGATGACCCTTAACGAGAAATAATTCTTTTACTAATTTATGTAATAAAAATAATAAACTTACATATAGAAATAAGCTTATAAATCTATGATACACTATGATACAAATCTATGATTTTAATAAATTCATAAATTTTAATGGTTTTTTATATATACTTTTTAATCTGACTGTAGGTTCCTTCTTGTTAAATAATTCAATGTTTCATATTTTTTATTATACTCTATATTTCGACTCTTCTTGAGAGTCATCATCAGGATTATGATTATAAGTTAATATTATTAAAACTACATATACGTCATCCTTTTTGTTCCTTCCTCTATATTGCAAATATAGAGAATAATAAGAAATATTAAACGTTGAATTATATAACAAGAATAGACCTACAGCCAGATTAAAAAATATATAAGAAACCATTTTAATAAACTGGTAGATAAATAAATTAAAAAAATTTTATAGTTTGTAAATTTTAGAATATTTAATGATAAAATTGATAATAATAATAATAATAATAATAATAATAATAAATAATTATAATAATAATAGAATAACTGTATGCTTAGCCAAATTGCAATAAATTAACTAAATTTTTGATCTTGTCTTTTCTTTTCTATTTGAACCCTTCTAACTAAAAAAAAAATAAACAGCTTCTTTACCGTCATAAGAAGCGTAGCTTTCGGCAAAAATAAATAACATAAAAAAATTGGTATTACAATAATACTGTATATAATAGTAGTAGTAGTAGTAGTAGTAGCTTTATTTTTTACTTCATTTTAAAGTTATTATATTACATCGAAGTTATATAATAATTATAATACATATAATTATAATAAATATACATAAAGCTTACAGCTATGGCATTTTAGCCGTCTGCCGGAAGTTTAGATTAATCTAATAGCTAATTAACTAATAACTAATTAATCCAATTTTTATAAATATTAAAAAGATATTCTTACTTATGATCTCAATACAACGTAAAAGTTAAATTAAATTACTTTAACAAAATAATAGATTTTATATAAGTTAATTTAAAAATCTTCATTAATAATATTTTGCCTATATTTAGTTGTAGTTTTAATAAACGCCGTTAACAATCTCCAGTTGGGGCCATTCAGTAACCGTATAGTTTCATTGACATCGAGCGCGGGTTTACCGAAGTACAGCAATCTATGTTCTTTAAAAATTGGGCATTCGCCTACTAAGTGTATAACATCGCCTTTCAATTTAAGGTTGCATATCGTGCACAGCGTGTCTAGACTTTCATGCGGTACGTAGCACTGTATATAATATATATAATATAATATATATATATAATATATATAATATAATATAATATATATATGTAATATTGTGCTGCTTTTCCTTATCGCGATTAGCGAAATTGTAGAGTAACATTTGTATAGCTTCTTTGAAAAATGGCACCAAAAAGGCGCTTTACATATAGTAAGTTAAAAAATGTATAACAGATATCTTTGCAAAAAGAATAGCTTTGAAATAAAAAGAGGAAACCTCATAAATCAACTTTCAATTCCTTGAACTTGTGTTCCCAAATAAAGCTATAGTTTATAACTTCGTTCAAATTTAAAGCACGGCAATTGCTTTGGTTAGTGTCACTTAAAAAGTAAAAAGTGACAAAAAACTGGAACTTGAGTATTGAAAACCGAAACAAATTATATACGGACTATAAACTAATTTAAAAAATTCGAATATTTCCTAAGACTACTGATGATGATTACTTAACAATACTCGAAACAGCGTGTATGATCAGCCCAATTTCAATAACTTAACTAATTTTTGTTCATGTCTTTTCTTTTCTATTCGAATCCTTCTAAATTAAAAAAAAATAGCTTCTTTGAGTTATAAAAAGCGTGGCTTTCTGCAAAAATAATTAACATTAAATAATAATAATAGTAATAAAAAATAATAAAATAACAATAATAAAAATAATAAAAGAACATATAATATGTGATTCTTTTATAATGACTTTATAATTTCAAAATTTATTTTTTTTCTTAAACCGAATATAAATCTCTAGTTTCTTTCTAAGTTTTTAGATGCTATGATATGTCTTTCTGGTCCCTCTAAAGAGTAATATCGATCGAAATTACGTCTATAAATCACGAAAGTTAGAAAAAGAACACTGTATAAACAGAAAATAAATAAATTTAAAAAGAATTGTACATGCGTTATATATACAAAATTTTGTAAAATGATTTTAAAGAGTTCAATTTGAAACTTTAATAATTATTACAATATAAACCAAAGAATTATATTCGGTTCAAATTTATTTCACGTTCCGTTTCTCCATCGTGAAAAAAACGATCTCTCAGGAGAAGCCAATATTTAGGTCTCGAGCATTTCACTTAGATATATACGTCTATGAATTTATAATGTATTCAAATACTAATTATGCTTTTTGTAAATCTTTAGTTCGATAAAAAGTCTGTGGCAACACAATGAAAAATGAATCTCATATGATAATAATATACAAAACTGGTCTTCATAGGAAAAAATAGAAAAAAGCTGTATAAATAGTGGTTATGCCCGGATTTACGATAGGATAACATTCCAAAGGCATCAATTATGAGCTACTACCACTTGTTCAAATAGTTTAAAAAGAGTCCAGAATTGAATACGACAAAATAATTTTGAAATCATGTCTGTATAATGTTGGCAGTGCACCATCAGATTGTAATGCGTCAACCTAGAATAGATTTAATGTAGAACACTTTATATAGTAAGTAGACCATACATACATATTAGAAAAATTCCACATTGCATTAAAGGTCACACTCTCAGGAGAATCAATAATTTCAGTCAGATGAAGTTATTTCACATATGGTCAGAATTTACTAACTAATATTGTAAATGCAGAGAGTGATTTGATTCAATCGACAATTGAATTAGACCCCAATAAACAGAATTTGAACAAAATTAAGATCAAGGTATAATGGAATAAGTAATATAAAATTCAATGTTAAATTTTCTTTTGTTTTAAAATTTACTTTAAAATAAAATTCAGTATTGTTTAAGAATTGGAAGGGAAAAGTGTTTTTAAAATACTGTATTTTGGGTTTAATAACCCAAGAAAATAAATAAAAAACAAATTTTTTGAATTAAGTTTGAAATTTCGAAATAGCTGCTTCATACACAAACTATGGCTCTGATTCAATTAATAAACGCGTTGCATGTTGCATCAATGTGATGCTAAGGAGTCTTCATCTATTCACGAAGAAGGGTCTTCCTCAGAAAATCAATACTCGACTATCTTTTAGCACTTATCCTAGTTTGTAGAATATTGTGTGCAACAGTTGAGACCATTCTGTGGTTGAAATGTATGCAGTTTTGTATTTTACCCATTGGTGTTGACTTCTTGTGTAACGACATAGAATAGGTTTATATACTATCTACTATTTATCTACTATTGCTGATCGAATTGTTTAGTTGTCTACAGGGAGGTTAATTGGGATTCTTTTTATCAAAAAAAATATTTCGCAATTGGCATCGTTTTGTTGGTGTTGTAAGCCGTAAAGATCTGTTTGTGTAGCAAACGATACTTGATCGTCTCTACGAATAGATCCAAAACGTAGACGCGACCGTTCTTAGAATTCCGAAAATTCGTGAACTCCCCTTAGTTCCTTATATTGCTAAATCACAATATATTCAGTTTTTTACAACCATTTATTATTGTAGGAAAATTGAAACTAAGAGATTGTTTATAAGTTTTTAAAAATATTTTCCTAAAACATTGTTATGCTAAGGTAATTTATTTACATGTAGCGAATAAATATTTAATTGAATTATACTTGATTGTTCAATAAGTTCACAAAGAACCATCTATTTATCAAGGGTAAAACTAAAATTATAATGACGTTTCATTATGTCATATATTATCACAATAAAGCAAGATTTCAGTACCATCTTTTAACTAATTTGTTTGCATAGAAGTCATTTAAAATTAATGTGTATTTTTCAAGACAATGAAAATTTATACTGAAATGGTTAATCTATTAGGAGATTCTACGCCTACTTCAAATAATGCTTTGCGCTTGATCTGTTTGACTAATCTGTCTAAATTTATCCTAATGGCCATGAACACAATCTACGTGAATGACGTCTAAAAACTGCAAAAACACAAGAAAGTGTCTCGAAAATATATGACATAGTTGTGGGAGATCGTCAATAAAAATTTAGCAAAAGGTCTAGTCATTTCATTGAACTGCAATGACCAATATTTAATACCAAGTTTTGGATTTCAAAAGTAATGTGCACAATGGGTGCTTCATTGATTAATAATGCAGCATAAACATATTCGAATGTGAAGAAAATTAAATTCATTTCTACAAATCGGACAAGGTATTAACATTTCAAGATACAAAAGAAATTTTGTTAATAGGTTACCCAACAACACGATTTACGGAAGAAGGAAGCATTTCATATCAAGACAACAAACCTGCCTACACAACTCAAAAACCCATTGCAAGAACATGGTGAATTTACTACTTAATTCAAAATCCAAATAACGAGCAAATGCCAGAGATTCTTCATAACTGTCGGTTTTCCATTTAGCCAGTCACTTCCAATACAAGACTTTTTCAAGGGATAAGCTTTATTGCAATATGTTCCAATTCTCGGATGATTGAGTTTCCCGTAAAAACCGTATTCACTACTCCTGGCTTTTTTTATTTGAAGAGTTATTTTTCTCACAATTTTTTAACTAAAACTTTACTACATATGATACGAGACTTGTGTTATATTATTTGTCAGAGATATATCCAAAAAATTAATTTGATTCAATAATTCATTGTGCCAGTAAATATTTCTATTTATTATTTGATACTGAGTTGATACTAGAACAACATATCTTTGATAAGTGTACTTTTTTCATGCTATTACGTATCATCGTTAACGCTGATAACCGATCCAACCATCATACGATTGGTTTTAGTTCTTAATCAAGAGTCTCTCCACGAATTCATTTAACTTTAAAAGCAAATTACATGGAAATTATTGAATACTTACACAAAATTAACTTTCTTTTTTAGTTTTGATTTTAAGTATTAAATAGCTGTTCGAAATTAAGAGTTAATGTACATTTTGATGCATTTTTTACACAAGATATTCTGAAAAGATAATAGAATCGTTGTAACAATTGAAAAAAATCGATCTGGGCTGCAGCAACTGGAAAAGCCGATTACTGGAAAACGGCAATAAAAGGAAACTTCTGTCACAAAACGTGTATGCAAAATATCGAGATCCTGATTTAAAATGAACACACAAAAAATGAGAAAAATTAAGCTTCCTAATAAATGGGTATTACAGGATATTCAATGGACCTAAATTCGACATAGAACTTAATAATTACTTGAATGAACTATTTTTCAGATATTGGGGTTATTTTTCGATATTTTTTTTTTCAATAGAATCCTCATAAATAATCAGTAACTCGGTAAATATTGAAAAGGTCGCACCACCTATACGATTTTTTTTAGTAAATCAATGTATTCAATTATAACATGATGTTTGTAATTTTTTATTTTTTAATTGATATTGCCGACGTATTTGATTCCATCCTCATGGCATATAAGCTTAATGAATCATATACTTTTGTTTTTAAGATCATCTAAAACACCGCATATATTATGGTTTCATGATTTTGTTGTTGTATGATAAAAATTAATATTTGGCATTGTTTTCGTCTTTTAATGTTTTATTGTATGGTTTTTATTTTTTATAATGATGTTAATCGTGTGCTAATAATTGAATTTGTATTTTTATTATCTGATTTCATTTTATTTTAATATAAAATTCCTTATCGGCCAGCAGTCAAACCAAATGAAAAAGTTTTTTTTTTTTTAATTTTTAAATAAAAATCTTTTTCATTTGGTTTGTCTCCTAGCCCATAAGGAATTTTATATGTAACTAATAATTGAAATCAGTTAATGTTACTAACTTCACTGTGATTATTTTAATATTTCTAGCCTTTTTTACCTCCTTTAAATAGAATGTTTACTGATTTGAAATATGCATAGTTAGTTTTAGTAAGCAAATACTAAATAAGTAATATTTTATTAGATACAAATCGCTTAAAAACAAAATATTAAATTTATTTAAATTTAATTTGTATATACAAGTAAAGTTTACTAAGGCAATCGAATTGATTCTAAATCTTTAACGACAATTTCATGTTTGTGATCATTAAATGTATAATCTATATTAAGCACTTTGTCTTCCCCAACACAAGGATCATAAAAACCAGGCAGTTGACTCTATAAAACTATAATTATATAACAGTACAAATAATAAGTTAATGAAAACAACCTTTGAAGCGTTGTACAATGTTAGCGTACTATCTCTTACTAGGCACTGTACTGGAATTGTTACATCAATTGAAGCTTCCTCCGAAAAATCAAATCCTCCCTCTTGTAGCTTTCCGTAAGTTGCTTTATTTATTAATATACCTTGCCTAGAGCTCTCTTCTGATACAATTCGTTCATAAGTCTGATGCATTAATTCAATTGCAGCATGTGCTTCTTGCCTCTTCAATAGTAAACGTTCTTCATTGGCTTGCTTAGTTCTTTCGATCTCAGAACTTTTACGGTCTTCTTTAATAGGATCAATGATAGTTTTTTTAACTACAAACCAGAGTAAAATCGGTGTTACCGAAGCATAAAATATTGCTGCCGGAACGATTTCCTCGCTTAGATGAATAGGAAATATGTAAGACTGATTTGAGCGATTTATTCTAAAAAGTGATGAAATTAAATAAAAATATAATAAATAAAAGATAGACTTACTTAAATTTAAGTATAACTCCCGTAGGTACACCAACTGAAACTGAGGCAAACACTGAACTGTATTTAGAAACTTTTTTTTCAGCACCATATTCTGCTAGAAAACCAAATGTCCCAAGTCTGAAATATTATAATTACTTCATTAAATATTAACATTATAAAGTTTTTATTAATATTATTATATTTATTAATACTTCAGTCCGTTAATAGTTATTATTTGGCCTATTTAGTAAATAAATGATTTAAGTAAAAAAAATTGAAAATGCAAACCCATAAGAGCAATTTTCACATATGAAAGTCTAATATTAAGGGAAGTTTTGCAACAACACTAGCACAGGCCAATCTGGTAGTCTATATCTACTTCTCAGGTAAAAATAATACGAAATGCTTATATATATATATATATATGTAGGTAGGTAGTATATGTAGGTGTTTCTTTACTGACTACAATAAAATCAAACAGGTTAACTAATGAAAGTACTTACAGTAGTAATACGCTGCTTGAAGCAGCACAGTTCTACACTATAAGTCTTCAAATAAGGCTAAATCGAATGATATAATATTTTAAATAATCACAATGGCTTTACAAATAATTGTAAAAGTACGGCCAATTATCTCTGTAATTAAAACAACAATGTCGAAACTGATAGACTAGGAAATAACTATATGACTTTTTTTTTGGCATTCCGTTACTATTGGTAACTTTTCCACATTCCAAAAGAAGACTTCATCCTAAACAATGTAGTTAAACTGCATAACTCCAACTGTGCATTTCTTTATATATTTTTTATGATACATAGCAACGCATATGTAAAAACAAAAGCTTTATTTTTCAAGTAAAGTAAAGCGAACAGTTTATTTAATATAATATACTAATAAATTACACATTTATTATAAATATACATTAAATACAGTTTGTTTCATATCTAAATGAAAATTTTGTAAAAAGTAGTTTATGTTCGTTTTTGGTATATCAATACCTTACTAATATGTCCACATATTTCATACCGCTTTCCTGTAATCAGTTGCAAATCTAATTTTTCGTACAGTGTACAGAATTAGCACGGTGTGAGAAATTTATGTTTAATCAGAAATTATAGAGAATTATTATGAAATTATTGCTATAGAAAAAAGACGAAAGTACAATCAGAAGTTATTTTTAACAATGAGTACTTCTGGTAACAGTGATGTGTAGTGAAAAATATTCAAATAACTTGTTTAAAAAATATCAATTTTGATATAATATTATAAAGAAAACTGTTTTAGTATTTTACGAATGTTAAAAAAATTTAGTCTTTAGCGATATAGGTTACCTTCATATTAGTGCAAAATATTGGAAGATTTAACAAAACAAAAGTAAAGTTTGACAAAAAGTAAATTTCGAACAAATCTTTAATTTGGAAGTTTATCTTGAAAAATGTAAATTTTTTTTCTATTTGATATTTATCCGTAATCTTGTCCATCACTAGCAGTTAATATAAATTTAGAGATAATGCTAATAAAAATATGTATATATGTAAATTTATTTACTTTACTTACTTGGTAGAAACCTTCACTTTTAATTCATTTTCTAACATTTTTCGTGTGTACATTATACTGAAATATATATGCGGACTTCCAATAACAAAGGAAGTTGTTAAGGAATATTTTTCTGATGAACGATCTATTTGCGTTGTTAACGAAGTTTGACTTCCAGCATTTAAAATCAATGACCCGACGGTATGCTTATCCAACTGAACTGCTAGTGTGGAAAAAATTGCAGGTAGTATAGCATTCTCACGAAAGTTTAATGAGGTGCCTCCATTTACCGAGAACGTTGAGTTAAGCGTTCTTCCACCTGTATAAGATAATAATTACATAACGATATAATGTTTATATTCATCTCTAAAACCTTTAACACACAACAAAGGTCCATTGCCCACTCCCAAATCCAATTGTAACCATCCTTTATTAAGTAATCTTCTACCACACACAACGAAATTTCCACTACCATTGCCATTTGATGAATTTAAAGTTCCGCCTAAGGTAACTGTATCTTTACGTGTTATGGGAGCTTCAATCGACTGCGAAATACTCATTGAAGAAACTTCTATACGGGGAAGCTCTGTTTCATCATATGGTGCAAATATTTCTGTTGCATTTACCGCAATAGTGACATTTCCCCGTGGATTGGTTCGCTGTTGCAATTTATGTTCTTCTGCTGCTCGTGCTAAGCGTTCATATTCTTCCCGAATTTCGGATGGAGTTTTTGTTCGATGTACAATTTCCCATCCATCTGTTCTTAAGCCTTTCTCTCCAATAGAATCATATATTGCTCTTTTATGCGGATCGGAAAGCACTTCATAAGCACGCTTAGTTCTATTGAATAATAGCTCCGCATGTCTTTTTTTTTCAGGATCAATGTGTTTATCAGGATGATATATTCTACTTAACCTACGGTAAGCAGAATTAATCTGCTCCGATGTTGCCTGAAATTATAGTAAAGTAGACTGAAGAACTGGGAATAGCAATAGATAATATTTATCACAAAACTAACTTCTTTTGGTAGGTTAAGAAATGTGTAATAGTCTTCACTAATTTCATTGTCTGAGTCCGAGTTTTCAACCATGTTAAAACAAGTTGTATAAAATAAATTTATAACCTTAAACTAAACATTACAAAACTTGACAGATATTCAGTTTACATATTTAGCAGGCTGTTCGTATTATGCAAGTACACAACGTTCAACTGTCAACATCTATGGTAACTGCAGTTGACACAAGCACGCGCGCTGTCAAACCACGCTTGATGACACGTGTATATTTACCACTCTAGGTCGTGTGCGAGTTCGAGTAAAATGATGGTAAATTGAGAAAAATAGTAAATTATATTGATATCGCAGCGAATTTTAGTTTTTACCAGAATTTCGAGTAGTGTAAATTAGATAAAAATTTGGTTCATTAAGTGTCACCATTGTGAACATCCTTTATAAGATGTTCAATAAATAAATAAATAAATTTGAAAACTTTTAACCAAAATAATAAATAAGTGCAATAAATAAATAAATAAATATTCACATAAGAGTGTAAAAAATCCCTAATAAATTTCAATTTACCTTACCTTAATTTATTCGATATTTTACTATTACTAAAAAAATATTTTTTTTTCAATATTTATTATTAATAAAATACTTTCTACTAATTATTGATCAATATATAAGATATTATTGATGATATGTATTATATGGTAAAATAATTAATATAGTATTTATTTATAATTTTATAATTAACTATTGGAAAAATATTATTAATAAAATAAATTCATTAAGACATATTCTACTGATTATTTCCGCTATGTGGAAATGCAATCAATATTCAGCAATATCAATAAAATAATTATTATTATTATCAACATAAAAACAAAATATATAAATCTTAAAATAGTTCCGCTATATCTAAATTGTAACGATTAGGAAGATAATTTCGAACAACTGGGTAATAATTTGGTGGAGAAAAACAAAATTTCAAGCGCGAAATCAAGATGCGTTCCAAATATGTTCGAAATGCAAATGAATACACTGAATATACCCTAAATAAAAAGTCTTCATGGCATTTCGACAGTTTGATAAAGCTGTTTTTGACATATTTACAATATAAGGTAAAGAAATGTTTGGTGGTTGCATTTTCTTCAAAACGACGCACTTCTTTTTAGATCTTCTACTTCCCAAAAAGTGTTTAATCGAAGTTAAAAATATGTTTTCAGTACATAATTTAAGATTTGAAGGTTTATTAAACTTTCATACAACATTTTTTTGGCACAGGCAAAAATCACATTAACAGGCAAGCTGAAAAATCAGCTGTTTGAAATGAGAACAAATGAATTACAACGAATGTAAACACTTTCAAATGGATCGTTCAAAATGAGCCAGTTTCGGCCAGTGTAAACGCCATATTAGGATATATATAACAAAATATTGAGAAGAATATTGAGAAATGAATTTAAATCAGGCGTTAAGCTCAGTCAATCAAAAGTCGTTAATACCAGAGGAAAAAAGTTCATTGAACTGTGGTGTGATTATTGACAAATAGTGCTCAATGCGAGAACGGCAGGAGTTAAAAAAGGTAACGCAACATATATAAGTAGTAACAGTTCTACTGTTAATGACATATGCACTCTCTCCCAAGAAATATTAACATATATAGAAAGCTTTACGGTAAAATTAAAAGCATGGTCTGATCATTTGGTGGTAGAGTTCAAATAGCAATGTGAAGCACATTAAAATGCAGAACGATAACTGCTTCTCAAATGGAAAGATGCGAAGAGAGTACAATATAGCAAAAAACTAAAAAAAAATGTAAGGACGAAGCTGCAAAATAAAACACATCTGGACTTAA
>NW_024031448.1:0-22863 GCF_002237135.1 Teleopsis dalmanni
GAAAGTTTCAATATAATTCACGAACTTAAAGAGATGAATATAACTCTTTCGGAAACATACATATACTTTTATATACTCGTATATATATATTTAATACATAATTTTATATAGTTTAGTCAAGCGAAACTACCACGTTATCTTACGTTATCTTATTGTTTTTTCAGTTAAACTTCGCGATGCGTTATGCACAATATCAACATCGGAAATTTTTATGGCATACCCTAAATTTAATATAGATTCAATTTCATACTACGAGTATTATTGTATTCTTCTGTTTATTAAACTTATTCATGCTTGGTTTCTCTATGTGAATTTTTTTAGTTGGCTGCACATTTGTCATTTCCTTCATTTTGCTACGTGTTTAAGTCATACTACAAATAGTGATAGCGGCTTGGTTTTATTTTCAACTTTCGTGCACTTCAAATTAATTTCTTTTAAACATATTAAAAAATTTATAAATTCAGCAAAAACAAAAATAATTCAGAAGTTCACAAAAACATTTCTAAACTTTAAAATAGAATGAAAACATAAAAAATACATGACTCATTCTTATAAATTAACGACAAACGTATCAAGTCAGTGAACAATTTGATTAATTAAAAAGTATTCCAAAATTCTCAAAAAATTATTTGCAAATAATTATATATAAGAAATAATTCTAAGACAAGTGATGTGTATTTGGCAATACTCGAAACAACGGTATGGTCAGCCGAAAATTCAATAAATTAAATAATATAAAAGAATTTTTGTTGTTGCTGTTCACTACTTTTCCTAAACCTCTTTACATTAATTCTAGAACTTAATTTTTTAAAATGATTATTTTTTAATATTTGCACTTTTAAATAAAGGAATATGGCATCTTAGTCAAGCCACAACAATTACTGGAAGTTTCTATATTACTGAACTAGAGTTTAAGGACAAGTTTCTAACATATGTGCCAATGTCTAAAATTTGTTTTGGTACAGTTTATCATCAAATTCTTGGAATACAGTAAAAAATATAAATAAATATTTCTATAAATAAGTATAAATATTCTATAAAAATATAGAAACTTTACAACAATGTAAAGTCGATTGTTTGAGAAATTTATTAAAATAGATTTCCAATTGGTGTCGGTAGAAGCTACAGATTCGTGCGTGGCATCTTACTGTTAAGAATTTCAACATTATAAAATAAACTAAATCCGACAAAATTTGTATATTAAAAATTTAAAATTTGAATGTCAATCTGTGCACTTGACAAATTTGTCAAATTCTTTAATAAAATTTTTGATTTTTATAAAGCAGAAAGCTCTTTGGTATTCTGCACACATCTTGACAAATTTCAAAGCTCAAGTACCTAGTGCTTCTCACCACTCTATGGTGTAAAGTGTTTTGTATAGAAAACTGTTCGTAATTGTTCCTAAGTGTTCGTAAAAAATGCTTGTAAAGAGCATATATTTTAAATTGTCAAAAGCATTTTTCATGCATTCAAATAACAATAAAAAATATGTTTGTAAAGAGCGTATATTTTAGTTAAGAATATTTGCAAATAATAAAAAATGCTTAAAAAGAGAATATTTTTATAGTTGTCAACAGCATTTGTAGTATTGACAACTAACAAGGAAAAGAGCTTTTTATTTATGTCGCAGAATACCAAAACCTTTACAGCAGTCAATTTTGACAAGTGTCAATGTTTGACAAGTTTATAAAGTGCACAGAATAGGTCTGTAAATATACCAATAAAATAATCAATGCAACTTATTAGTCGAATATATGATATAAAACAATTTTTAATAATTCATCACTATATGCTTATCACCTTTCATTTATAACTATTTCGTGCAATATATTCTTGTCAGGTAGGTGAGTGAAATGTAATAGTGAGTAAAAGAATAGGCATGTTATAATCAGCCAACGCATTGTTAAATGCAAGTATCTAACTATTGCTAATGTTGTAAATATCGGCGAGTGTGTTAATGCGTAGGTACTCTGTTGTTTTCTTTTCGAGCACTGATAGATATGTACTAGAGCAGATTCGAAAGGGGGGGGCTTGACAAATACTCCAAAGTCCAATTAGAACAGATATAAACAGTAATACTTTTGATTTATTTTTATGTAGCTTGTCGGAGGTTTTTTATGTCGTGTACAGGGACCATGTAGCTTTTAACCTGGCTCTAGAATAAACATGAACACAATTTTCATTTGCCTGTCACTAAAATGGTCGTAAAAACTTTTGTCTGGAACAGGCAAGAGCATAGAATAAAACGTAGAAGAGGCGCAAAGTCTTGTAAGCTCATGTACTGCTATATAGCTCTTTACTTGTTATAATGGAATATCCAAGAACCAAAACTTGAGTTGCCTTGAAGTGCGTTCATATATGGCCTACATTCGTTAACTATTTTAGACGAAATACAAACTCCTAAAATAGTTTCAATAGTTGAATGACTGTTAATGAGAATATATGTTATGTCCATGCTTTTTATGAAAGTCATGCTCGTATTAAGAGCACAGGTTCTCAGGAATGCGAAAATTTCTACCTAAAATTTTCTTTTGCTAACTATTTCTAAATACTCTTCTACAAATCCTTGAGTTACTTCTATGAATAGAGTTTCTATTGGAAGGTACACATGCTGATTTGAAAGTGCTTAAGTATTAATTTATTGAAGTTTGGCTGACCATACAACACTGTTTCGAGTATTGCCAAGTAATCATCTTCAGTGGTCTTAGAAAATATTCGAATTTCTTTTTAATTAGTCCATATATAATTTGTTTAGACTGCAAGTGCTAGGCTTAGAACTCGAGGCTGTCAAATTAGAAGCGATGACTAATCGTGGTTTTTCATAAGTAGTCAAAGCACAAACTTTCAATGCTCAAGTTCCAGGTTTATTGTCACTTATTTACTTTTTAAGTGACACTAATCAAGCACTTGCCATGTTTAAATTAGAACGACCTTATAAACTAGAGTTTTGTTTGGAAAAACAAATTCAACACATTGAAAATTAATTTTTGATGGTGCCTACTTTTATTTAAGAGCTAAAAATGATATTGTTTTGAGTAAGGATTTTTACAACGATGCAACGTTAATTAAATGTCTTCGTATAAGGTTAAGACCTTTTTTAAATACATGTCTAATAAGATCAATAGCTTCGCCAAAAAATTATACCCAAACCTTACTGAAGACTACATATGATGTAATCTAATTCTGCGTTAGCATAACAAACCAAATTAAGGTATAAAAGATCAAGAGATAAAAAGATCACACCAGTTTAGGTATGACAGCACCACAAGTAATTAATAATTAAAATTGTAACTATATAATTAAAATTGAATAATAACTTAGGCTAAAAAATACACACTTCTGTATTATTATTCATTTTGTAGTTATTCTTTACAAATAATTGCTTAGCATATATATTATAAATTAAGATTATCTTAATTTAAATGTATGTGTGTATAATAAGATATTTGTACATTTAAAGTTTTTTCATTTGTTGCAAAAATGTAACCATTAAGGGACTTTAATTTAAAACAAATTGCTACATCTATAACACCTTTCTCATTTTAGTGATCCATAAGAGAAATTGTTAAAAAATTTTAAATGTTTTCATACATAAAATGAGCAAAAATAGAAGTACTTTGGCAATCTGATGAGATGTAGCAATCGAATTGTTAAATAGTCAGAGAATGTGAATAAGTTGAAATATTTACTACAGTAAAGGAGTTTTTGCTTTATTTTTTGCTGTTGTTGGTTGTGCTGGAAAACAAGTAGATTAAAATTCTACACTAGCAAATGTCATTACTTTGCTGATATTTCAAAATCACAACTATACATATTTATATATGCATATATATATATATATATATATGGACTGTAGTTAGGAATCTCTGTGCCAGTAGCAAAATTCACCGAAATCTACAGTATATTTGTACGAGTATATATACTATAGTATATCATACTAGCATGTATATTCTCAGATATTCTGCTTATATTTGCTGACTCAGCTGCAATTGCTTTGCTTGTATTTGTGGAATAATTAATTGAAAAGTGCAAATCACTGCACATTTATGCGGGACCAAACTGAAACCAGGCAAGAAAGCAAATAAGAAATTTAAGAGAATAAAACACTAACATAAAAAGTTAATGAAATTTGCTTTACAATTTCAATAGTTTTGAAAGGAAATCCACATGTAAAGAAACTTTTTCGCTTTTGAGTTTATACGAAATAAAAATGAAACGTTGTTAACGTTGCAAATTTCGACTTTAAAAGTTTCTAATTGCAAAAACCAACATAAAATAATTTCATTTACGATACAGGTGCAGTTGAAAAATCACAGTTGGAAGTTTTTTGATCCTGATTTACATTGATTACTACTCACAACTTGCTTTACATTATATTATTTTTCTTGAACTAATCTCAGTATGTTAGCTTCGAAACATATTTTCAGGCAACAATAAAACAGAATTGCACAAAATTCAAAATAACTATCAACGCTGAAATGTCATGTTCTAAACTGGAGTAGACAGAGTCAGTTAAGCTGCCTTCTTCTGCCTTCAGAATATTTACAGACATTTTACCTTTCCAACTAGCAACTAGCAACTTGCAAGCACAAAAAACTATATACAAAATGAGTAAAATATGGCCAATAAGAAACTTTTGCCTTTGGCTGCCAAGGAAGTGCAGTAACAATAAAACAAATTTGCATTTAAAATCATCTTTTATTCTTTATTTTGTGCTTTTTTTATTTTTATTTTTTTTGTTTGTTTTTGCATTATTTATTGTGAAATTATGAAATTGTTACACTTCCAACAAAGTTCCTAGCAAATATATCAACTCACCCAGAAAAGGTTTCAGGGCAGAAGCGTAACACTTTTGTTTTTGCATAGCAAGAGGCATGTGCGAAGTTGCAATTTTGTTGGTAATTATTTAAGTTTTCGACATTTTTAATGGTTTCAAATTTTTGTTAAATAATTGGTTTTCTATTTACATTCAGAATCTACCAGTAAATTCCTTATTTGAATTAATAGCTCCGCATCCGTTCTGAAAGTTTATACTTGTGCATTTTAGTTGCTTAGGGAAAGTAATTAATAATAATTTCTATGACTTAATTATTAGTTTCTATATCTGAATAATATATTACATATTTATTTATACAAAAATTTGGCAAGATATAAAATTGTCACAATAATATAAATTTTAACATAAAACATTTATTATACATAAATTTCTTCCATGTCATGTTGTTGAAACATCTGCTTGTGTCAATGTGGATTTTATTTTAAAATTCTTGAGTTTCTTAAATAAAAGCAAATAAAATGATTAATATTCCTAACAAATATAATCAAAATATAAGTGAATAATATAAACATTTAGGCATATGTTTCTAAAAATTGCATTTATAATTCTACTTAATCTTGCAACCGAAGCAACATAAGTAATTGATACTTGTTTTTACTTCAAAATGAACAAAGTTTTTACATATTTGCATGTGAATTTGGTCGTATAACATTTTTTCTTTCACATATTTTTAGAAAAATCAAATAAAAAAATCTTAAATAAATCATAAATATATCAAGTCAGATAATAAAAATGCTCCAATGTTATATGGGCTACGCATATTTTTGAATGACCTTTCGCACAAATATATATATTATAAATTAAAACATAAAAACAAAAAATCAGAAAATCCAAATTATTAATAATTCATTTGCAATTAATTAATTAGTTAATTAGTTAGTTCATATTGCGCACTATAAACTTAAGTGAATTTTGTATTTGCAAAAGAAATCTTATAGTAGACAAGGCAGCAATGTTGTTGTTGGATTGCATGTTTTGGTTTTAGTTTTTAGTATGTTAAAAGTTTTTGCAGTTACAACATATAACAATATGATTGTGCACTTAAATTCATCTCTAATATACATTTTGCAAAGAGATATACAGGAAAAAAACAACTATAATACTGTTGGCGAATAAAAGTGCCACTGGGCTTGAAAGTATTTGAAAAAAACCAATGTATAAATATTTTCAATGGTAAAAGTATAACAATTTCTAAAATATCCGTCTTTGTAGGACATAAAATTTCTATTAAACTTTTCTCTAAAAATTAACAACTATGGCAATGTGTATTGAGTGTAGTCGAAATATCAGTTAATTAATACTTTTTTAAAAATTAATTAAAGTATTGTGAGTTTTATGTTCAATATTAATGGTTTGTTTTTAAACAATATTGTGATAAAACAAAACTCGACTAATGAACCCATAATTAGCACACATTATTTAAATGTTACTATAACAGTAATACTACAATAAATACAAATTTTGGTTTTTTTTTCGCTATATGAACAATTATGTCAAAAAATCTAATGTAATATTAGACATAATATTTATATATACACTTTTTTATTATTTTAAAAGTTAATTATATGTATATATTTTTCTTAAATATGAAGACCATATTCGAAATTGTTGAAGATATGAATCCATGTGAAATGTTAACAAATATATATCGTTGAATTAGGCAAGTAAAAGTAGAAATTTTACGGAATCTTAACTGGAGTTCCTCGAAGAATTATTAAGGGCTCTGTTTATTTTCATTATTGAAGTCCAGTGGAGCATTTACGGAACATATCTATTCGTTAGCAATATAAAAATAACAAAATAGAAAATTCTGATATATTTTTGTTTAGGTTTAAATTGGTAAGTAAGTAAGTAAGGTTTAAATTGGACTCTTTGCTAATGATAATGAAAATTAACTGATAGAAGAGTTAGTTTTAGTTTTTTAACAAAGGGTGTATTTACATAATGCTCTCGTAAATGACTCCAGTTAAAGTTGAAGTACACACACTTTAATTCATATGAATATATATACAAATAATGTTGCCGCTCTTATTACAATAAATTAAGTGGGTTATAAAAAATTTCGCCAAATATATTTTCTAGCATATCCTCCCTCTTTGCTCAATCATCTAGCTCTTACTGTAATTAATTTAATAAACTACAACAAAGTTCGACAAACAATATTCTCTAGTATATTAAAGCTTCCTTCTCCATTTGCACAGACTACGTCACTGTTAGAAGTTTTGCTAATGATGCAGCCATATTGGCAATAAATAGTTCCCCAAAAGTGGTTTTTGAGAGGATTGGATGAAATTATTTCTAAAAAAATTATTTCTTTGCTGAAAAATTTAACAAAACGTAGATAGCTTTTACAAAACACATCGTATTTCTTCTCAAAATGTAATACATTCGTCTTAAATCTCAAAAATTTGGTCTGGTTTATAAATTGTATCTAATGTATATCAATTAACTGTATTTAACCGTTTACAAAAGCAAATATAGAATACACATCTGCAGAAAATTTAATGTTGCATTCTTAATATTTGTATACAAAACCTTAACACTTTTCCGTCCGCAATATGACTTATCATGAGTTATGATTACTCAGTTTTTATAAAATCAAAAAAAATTAAAAAAAATAATATAGCATAATCATAGAATTATATATCACACATACCGACAATAAACTCATATATATAGTTTAGAATTTACAATTCACTATTGTTTATAGTAGTTTTTCTAGAACACATAAACATTGTAAATGTTATAAATAAAACATATAAAATATATAATATATATATATTATTATATATAGATTTAATCAACACAACCATATATTAGTACAAAATACTTTCTGTTTGAAATATCTTAAATTTGAGGAAACTTAGAAATAGTTTCTCTCCTCTATGTTTATTTATCAAAATATATAATATATTTATTATAATCTCTATTATGGATATTTGAAGTAAAACTACATAATTATTAGTAGTTTTTCTTAATTTATATATTATTTTTTCAAAATTTAAATAATTTAATATTAGCTCACTAAGATAAAAGTGACATAGGGCTGCAGGCTGCAGAAACAAAGAGATTTGTTCCTCCTTTCAATTCATAAGTAGCACAAAAAAAAATAATTTAAAATAAAAATTAAACCAAATTATTATTTTAAAAGAACTTTATATCCTTTTTTTAGCTTATTCGTTAAATAACCTCAAAAAATTTAACGAACAAAGTGAAAAGGATAATTGAAACAAAAAAGTTTTAATTTTACAAGTGACAATATTTTTATACATGGTTCCGTGCCGGGAGTTTTTAGTCGCTGCTCACTTAAATAGTTTAAACTAGTTGCAATGAATACTGACGCTGTAGGTGTCGCTGGTGCGCCGTTGTGGTAGAAAACCAATGGTTTCCCGGTCTTCCTCTGAAAGAGCAACGCTTTTCAATTTTTATTTTTATTCTTGTTGTTGTTATTGTTGTTGTTATATTTGAGTTTGTGTATCTGTGTTTTTCGGTTCTTGTTGTTGTCTTGCCACTACTATAAGCTTTGTACTTTTCACACAGTGGGTGGTATTGTAGCGGAGACTTTACAAAAACCAGAAACACCATAACCTGGTGTAGGAGTAAAATAGCAATAATAATAACAACAACAACAATAATAATAACACGAACTGTAAATGCTTCTAACCAAAGAATATAGTAGCTAACAGAACGCAGAGTACAACGAAAAATTTACTTGCGAGGAAGCCATCAAATTGCTGCAAAATGATGTTGCAAATGTGCACAATTGGTTTTTCACTTTGGTTTTGTGTTATTTATTTCAATTTTGTTTTTATTGTTCAATTTCTTTACATTTTCGTTTTTTACTTTTGTGATTTTTGCCGGAAGTTGCTGACATCCTCATCCCCAAATTTTAACAATAGCAACTGAAATTGGGGCAATACTTTAAAAAATTTTCATTTAATAAAACAAAAGTAATTTACACACTAACGTTTGGCATTTAATATATTTCATTTTGTTTAGTAGATATTCAAAGAAAAAGACTACAATAAAATTAAGCAAAGTTTGGCTTAACACATATAGTTTTAGTAGGAACTTCAAAGTTCCAACAATTTTATAAGGAATTAAAAAATGCGCCTAAATGCGCCATGCGTAAGTTATCTTAAACCGCTTTTCTTACAGCCGATTTCCCCGATTATAAACTTCTTAGAAAATAGAAGGAATTTTAAAAAAAGATCTTTGATAATGATAAGTAATAATCATGCATCAGTGTAGAATTGCTTCAATGCATAACCTTCGCCTAATGAACGACTACTATACTCCACAGATAGCAAGAGAAGATCAGGAACAAGAAAGGTGGAACATCGATATATCGATATATGGCAAGAAAGGTGGAACAGTAGCAATCAAGGAAGATGTGCATACTGGTTCAAACGAAAATCGTGAAATACAAATTACTATCTCACTCAGATGCTAACCGGTCATGGATATTTTTGCAAGTACCTGTACCGCATGCGAAAGGCGGATCTACCCGACTGCTTTTATGGCGACGAAAGAGATTTTAATGACCTGAATGTAATAGGTGGTTCACATTTAGAGGAGAGATAATAGTTCAGATATCATATAAATAAATGAATATAATATAAATAAATTGAATATAATTTATCACCAATAAATCCTGAATATATAGTGCCAAAAAATGAGAGCGAACCCAGAGAACTGGCGAACGATAGAGTCATTTGTGATTCAAATTCACAAAGCGAAGAAATTAGCTTTAGGAAGAAGAAACAAGGACTAGGTTAAAAAATAGTGCAGACAATAAGCAAATTTGGTGAAAAAATCGGGTCTGGATGCAGATCGAAAAGAGCATGGCTTGAAATGCCAACATAAAGGTTTGGGCACACCATTTTGACGAGGGTCGGTCTGACAGTATATAAAGCATAAGCATGTATACCATTCAAAAATTCCTAAAAATCATTAAGACATTCTCTACTTGTACATATAAAAATAAATAAGTTAAGTGTGTTGGTAGTTATTTTAAATAAAGAAATTGGCTAAAAAATATCAAAAATTTTGAATACCATTTGCAAATATAATACAGTTATATATTAAAATTATTGTACATTAAAATTTTTATTTTTATATAGTTCTTGGGGCAGTGCACTTTCCCGGTACTTTCTCTTTTGTTTAGTACATCAAAACTTGGTTTGTATTACAATTA
Organism: Teleopsis dalmanni; assembly: GCF_002237135.1. Taxonomy (NCBI): domain Eukaryota; kingdom Metazoa; phylum Arthropoda; class Insecta; order Diptera; family Diopsidae; genus Teleopsis; species Teleopsis dalmanni. The sequence goes on from NW_024031448.1 coordinate 10,035, forward strand.
CATATAGAGACCTTAATTATCTCTATATGTAATCAGATTTAGCTGTATGTAATACATACAGTGTTCGTATTCTACTTTAAATTTTGATAGAAGATTATATATTCCTTATATTAATTACAAAATATTGTTCAACAAAATTCTACTTAAATCAATTTGAACAAAGATGCTGAACCATGTAGCGATGGTGAAGTGGAAGGAGAGATTATCCTCAATTAGCTAAGAAAGCTGTTTGGATTGAGTAATGGATATCTAATCTACATTTATTTAATGGAGTTTAAAGAATCTAAGTTTTTTTAATCTATAATTTGTACGTCGTGGTATGATCAGATATGATAGAATAGATGATGATCTTAAAATACTGCTTATCAATTGTATGTACAAACAAAAATTTAAACGACATGTAAAGAACTTAGTAAAATGATTACTACAAAAACGACCTTCATTAGGATTACACAGAAATGATGTTCCAACCACCTAAATTTTTCATTAAAGTAGCCAATGGATTTTTGTCTTTTATTTGCCTGTTTAATTTTTTAATCAATTTCTTGCAATAGACAAATAATTTAGTGGCTTGATAATATTTAAATGTCTCCTAACAATTAACTCTACCGACAGTTATCAGTTTCTTTCATTCACATTTAGGATTAATATTTAAGTACTAGTTTAATGTATTTTTAGTGCCGTGTAGTGCCGAGACAGAATAACACTACAGGATGGTTCACCTTATCGTAAGAGGCGATAAAAGAAACAACGTAAGTATGGGCGCGGTAAAACCTTAATCGTTATAGAACACGTGGAAGACATACCCGTGTCCATTCGTGAGTCAAAACGCAGGGTCTGTTCCAAACATTTTGGCGGATACAAACAGTGTCTGTTTCCTACATTAAGGGCGGCTGAGTTTAAGACGGAAAACTTTAAACCCTTCAGAAGGTAATAGAAAACTACTGAAGTTATCATCCCACGAAAAATCATATGGAAGTCCACAGTCTCCGACAAAAAGTGGGTGCTAAGAATCCCCGGAGGTAAAACAAAAAAAAAACACTTACAAATTTGCAACATGGAAAGTGAGAAGCCTCTATGAAATAGATAAATTGGCCAACACCATCAGAGAAATGAAAAGGCTCAACATTGATATCTTAGGAGTGGTCAAGCTCACCTAAATTTCAATTTGATGACAAAATCATATATTTCTCAATCAACGATAGTAACAGGCATAATAAGGGAGTCGGAATCATTGTTTCAAAAAACATCGCAGAATCAGTAACGGCGTTCATTCCGAATTCCGACAGAACAATGCTTTTGAAGATTGACGCAAAATCCTTTACACTGAACATGATACAAGTCTACATTCCTACATCAGAATCCACAGAAGAAGAAAGCAACGAGTTCTACGCAGAAATCTCCGAACTATTGAAACATACGAAGTCCCATGAATTGCATCTCATCATTGTAGTTTTTAATTTCAAAATAGGATAAGGTGCGGTGGAGGGAATAGTTAGTGAGCATGATCTTGGAATAAGGAACGACAAAGGTAACAAACTCATTCAATTCTGTCAACAAGAAAACTTCAAAATAACGAATACATGGTTTTGCCTACATCCGATAAGACTCTACACTTGAAAGTCACCTCAAGATGGTAAAGGTAACATAGTATGCAACCAAATCGTTAATGTATTTTATTTAAGAGTAAATTTATTAACAATTTTTATTGTATAAAAAAAAAATAATGCATATAAAGAAAAGCAACTCAATCAGTGCTCAGAAATGCGATAAATAAGTGGAAGTAGACGCCTGTTTAGTATCAACTGTTATAAGAATCTGAAACAAACGATCAACATCTGAAATATTGTTCATCCAAACAACTTAAGGCACATATCAGTTGTGAGTTCAATAAATACCTTTTAATTTCATAATTATTATTTCTTTATATTTAAATAGGTTTGGATATAAATTAGCTTATATATCCTAACAAATAAGATATTAAGTTGCTTCAGAGTTGAAGTTTTCTCAAAATTTGTGCAGTATTTATTATGTTTGTTTTTCACATATCATCTGACGGGTTTCCACTAATCTTTAATAAGTGTTTTTCAACAAAAACACACAAATTTCTTTATTTTGCCAAACGTTTTTTTTCTGGATATCATTATTTGACACTTTGTGTGAATGAGAAATAAAATAAAAATTGGTGGATGAAATCCTTTTAGGTTTGTTAATTTCTATAGAAAATGTATAAACATTTGCACTGTTATAAAAATATGTAGTGTGGATTATTTCATATTTCACCAATCATTAATCGTTGTTTAAGGCAAAAGTTGCATAGCGCAATGCGTTAGTGACAGGTTCAAAGTTGTTGCCAATTTACATGTAAAGCAGTGTAAAATATTTTAAAATATTTCAAAATCTTGCTGTATATAATTATTTTGAATTAGTTTTTGTATTCAAGCAACGTGCGCGAAAAATATAAGAATAAGTATGGTTCATGTTGATGCTATGAATTTGTAGGTTGCTTTTATTGTTACTGCTCTGATGTTGAAATCAAAAGGCAACATTAATGAGTTTGTTCATGAATTAGAAACGTGATTTTCTCCTGAGATAATTTATGCGAATATTTCGTGCTGACCCAGAAACAGTAGTGAAGCAGCTTTCCAACCTTAGTTTCAGTAACAGCAACGCAACGGAGTAATAATTTGATAACGTTTAATTGGTAAACGGAGCAGAAAATTATGGCCCACAAGAATTTAGAGTAAATGAATATTATTTATCAAGGCTAATACCAAAATCACTTGAGACCGAATATAGTCGTAAATTTGTTGAATTTGTGTGATGTTATGTGCAATTTGGGAATTAAAAACTTTTTAATCCACTATCACAGCGCACAGCAGCTACATTCATTGAATTAAGCCTAAAAACTAGTTGTAGAAATTTTATTATTTAAGAGAGCGAAAGTTTATAGCACTTTAGGATCATATCTGATAATGGAGGAAATTAATTACGCATAATAAATATAAAAAAAATTTGTAATCAAAATTATGTACATGTTTTAGGTTATTAAGTTTGTATAAGAAATAATTGATTAAAAAAAGTTACCAAAAAGGGATGTCATAATTTTTTCCATTAAAAACTATACAAATTGAACTTAAATATATTAAACACTTTGTTTAATATATATCAAAACGTATAGTGCTTGTGTTATTTAGGTATAATGTTATTGAAATATTATACAATAAATAATGATCTTATGTAAGACAGAGCAAGTGCAGTGTACCTTTTAAGCTATCTAGTTTGATTGAAACTATCAAATATATGAATAATATTTTTATATTGTTGTAGTATTTTATATGGTTGCTTAGCCTGTTTAGGTTACTTTCTTTATATCTGTTGATCTCGTCCTTAATTGAATAAACCAGACAGCGTTAACAATTTTTCTAAAAACTATTAAGTGAAATCTCTGGCAGATTTTTATATCACACTTTTGAAAAAGGTTTCTAATTGTAATTATTATAGCAAAATATTATATAAATTGAAACTAACTTTTGATTAAGTAAAAAACACAACAAATCTGCAGCAATTCTTCCCAATCAAATTGTATATGGTCTGGCTTTGCCATGATGGAATACAACTCCTTTTGTGTTACCAAATTTTGGTCACTTTTTCTTGATTGTATTGTTGTGATCTGTAAAGAACCGAATTAATTGTTGTATCAAGCAGAAGTAGCTCGTAATAGACAGACCTACTAGAGAGTCAAAATAACTCTGTTTATCATCAAACAAGTATTTTGTAATGACTGGCTCACTCATTTTAAATGAACATAAGTTTAAAATGTACACTATGTATAAGTATTTCAAATTTTATATATATTGAAAATATATTTTTACTCTACATAAATTCAATTATATAATATCAAGTAATTTAACCAAGATTATTTTTTTTGCTAAATTAATTTTTTCACTACGTATAAATGTACTATGCATACCTCAAGTGCTCCATTTACACATAAATGATGTTGAATTAAAATTTCATATAATTTTTTTTATTACGCACACACATATACTATATATATGTGGGTTCATAAAATTAGAAAACTCATTTCCATGGCAAATTGGATTTTTCCTCTAAGGCAAGTAGGAAAAAATATAATCTACTTTAAAACTAAAAAAAAATGTTGCAAAATTCATGGGAGCTTCAAAACTCACAACTTTGCATAATTTTCATTTCATTTGCACTTCACAATTTTGCGTTTATTTTGAAGGACGATAAAGCATCGCTTCTGTGTCGTAACTGAACTTTCGTAGCGCACAGAGGAAGTCAAGGATGCATCGGCTTTGCTGCATGTAAAAGTGCAGTGAACTTTTTAATACGCTTAGAAGCACTAAAAATTACACTAGCTAATGCTAGTAAGTGGCTACGTCGCCATGTTTATATGTTGACAGCATCATTTAATGGCCTCTCAATATCGAAGCATACACCTCTGCATACCTAGAAAGTACATATACTTGTATTCACATCTACTTTTCCGTATCGAGTAGATCCATTAAACAGTATGAGTTGTTGGTTTTCGTGCTTTTAGTCTTAAGTTGTTTGGTAGCCCATTAAGCACGCATACATGTGTGTACAGAACGGAATGAGGAAGTGGAAATTGTATTGTGAAACCTTGAGCTTCTTTGTTGGCAATTTCGCACCGCTCAACGCTCGGTTACTGTAAGTACACAATGAATTTCTAAAGAGGCTTAAATTACTAATGAGCATAGGTATTAGCAATAAAACTTTGTAGACAATAAATGTGTCTAGAAAATATGATACAAAAAATCAAGAAAAAATGAAAAAAAATTAATGTTCAATAATATTCGTAGAAAAACATGTCAAAATACTCTAAAAATATTGCATATTTGCATTTAATTGTTTTTTTTTTCATGTATATAACTTTTTATAATTAAATAATTTATGGTATGTGATTTTGCTCACATAATAATAAAAATATATAATGTTTAAGATATGATGATGGGTATTTAGCAATACTCGAAACAACTGTATGGTGGGCCAAAAATTCAATTAATTAAAATAATATTAAAAGGAATTTTTGTTGTTATAGTTTACTACTTTTCGAAAAAAAAACTTATTTAAAATATAAATAATTTTGTTATCATCATTAGACGGAGTTATTTTCCCAAGAATTTCAGTTCTTAATTTCAGAAGTCGATAAAATTTCAATACAAATATTCAAAATAAAGTTTTAAGTTTTTAACTGATGAAATTTAATATTAAAGTTTTGAATTCAAGGTGTTTATATCAAACGTTTTTTGGTATTTCGTTGAGTACAGGGACTTTATAAAACTTTTCTGTGCCTCATGAATTCCTTCATCCCAATGATCTTATTATCGGCATAAATCCAAATATTCTCTCACCAGCTTTTGTACGATCACGCCATAAATCAATTGCTAGGTATTTTGTGTTCAAGTTATTAGAATTTCTCTATGAACATCATCCGAATATCAGCTAAAATTTAAGAACGTACTGTCAATACTTTTAAGTTAGACGATAAATGTTTTACAAAGTTTTTTGAGTACAAAAATGGACATTGTGGTTTAGGGTCATGTGGTCGAATGAAGAATATGTAGTTTTGTGTCATATTTTATGTTGAAAGAATGAGACTACAATTCGCTTGCAAATGCTTGTATATTGTACAACTCACGCTCTACAAATTTCTACGAAATAGTTTTTGAACAGCATGCATAATTTAATTACATGTTCTCCATTATTAGTTTTTATGCCAACTACAGTCTTTCTAATCTTTCATTATTAATGTGCAGATGTAAGTTCAATTCGCTTGTACATATAAGAATAACTCTTCTATAAACTGATTTTATTATAGCAATTAACTGTCTGTAAAATATTTAAAACCATAGTTTACTACCAGTGAATGAAACCCGTTTTCGTTTAATTTTTAGTAAGGTTAGTTGGTGCATAAACCTTAATTATACAAAGGGCTTTGGTCGTACATCGAGTTCATATAATAAGCACGTTAATAGGATATTATTTATTATATACTCATCCACTGTTACTTAATAATATAGCCTTAATATAAAAACTTTTTTATTGCTTTCCAAGTAACCAGTTTGTGTTCCAGCATCTAAACGGTGAACTTTGAACCTAAAGTAACTTGTGATAAATACTACAAAACATATAAATAATAAATATATTATAAAATATAATAAAAATAATAGGGTTGAATCATATTATAAATATGATAAAATAATATGATTTGAGTCAGACCAAGTTGAAGAAAACTTAGTACATATTTTGATTAATTACGCTTAATCAGTAAATTCTTATATGCACTTTAAGATTATTTGAAACACACATTTAACACACATTTATTAAACAAAAAAAATTGTTGAAAATATTTTAAAAAGTTTAACCATTTCATTGTAGTGAAAATTGACTACAAATAAATATTTTCTTAATTTGTAATATAAATATTTAATTAAGACATAACTTACTACTACAGATGAGATGGCAATAAAAGTTTACAAAATTCGATAAAAGTTTTTTAATATTTGTACATCATTCATTTAATGTTTTTGAATATTAAATTATTTCAAGTTTACAATTTTATGACCTATCACTTATGAGATATACATAACAAGTGTGTGTATTTAAATAAGATTAAATGGTGTGTAATAAAAATATTTAAACATTTTACAATTGTTCCATCTGATTGATTCTTAAATTTATATGAAAAAACGGCACGCTACAACTGAAGTTTCATGAAAGTAAATTGAATTTTCATGTATCTCAAAAAAAGGCTAGACTGGCAAAAATATTAAAGCAAAACATAAACAATTTATTAGTAGGTCCAAAAAGTTACACTACATACAAATATATCAGTCTTGAAAATATTTACAAACCATAATGATACCTGCTATCTGTATTGCAGATAGCAATTATTGTAATCTTATAATCTAAAATGTTAAACACATTTCATAGCAAAATAACAAAATCCAGAAAAATTAGCGAACTTAAAAAGTCAAGTACGGCTTTGGGTCAGTTGGTTAAAGTGCGCTGATTCTGAGCTTCACATTAGACAGGACTCGTGTTCAATTCCTGGTACTTGCAGTCTCAAAATTAATTATTTACGCATAATTAAATACAAGAATTATTTCCATGACCACTAATGATGGGTATTTGGCAATACTCGAAACAGCTGTATAGTCAGCCAAAAATTCAATTAATTAAAATAATATAAAAAAAAATAAAAAATTTTTGTTGTTGTAGTTCACTACTATTCGAAAAAACCTCTTTATAAAACACGTTTCTAAACATACCATCTCAAACTAAGTAATCACGATAAAACTTACGGCAACTAAACTCAACGATACTAATAAAATAAGTAATGTAGAAATATGAAAATTAGAATCAATTAAACTGAAACCTAATCATTTAAGTAATTCTACTTGTTTATTGTTCTGCCAAATATTGTAATTCTAAACAAATTTACTTATAGTGGTTTAAACAGTAATTAAGAAACAACAACAAAAATATTGGTTAATTTATTGAAATTTGACTGACCATACAATATTGTTTCGAGTATTCTCAATTTTTCAGCATCAGTGGTCTTAGGAAATATTCGATTTTTTATTTAATTAGTTTATAGTCCGTATTTAATGTGTTGAGCAACGTTGTATGGTCAGCCAAATTTCAATAAATTAACTAAATTTTTGTTAGAGTTTCTTCATTACTGTTCGAATCCTTCTACTTTTTTTTCCTCAAAAGACGCGTCACATGCGACAAAAAAAATCAACGTTAATTCCCACGAGAGTAGTTGTTAACAAACTATTGAACTAAATAAACTATGTTGACAGAACAATTAAGGAGGAAAATTAAATAAATAAAAATATATACAAACTTGAAAACAATGTCGTGCGTCAATATTTTTCAATATTCATGTATAAAATTTATAATTAAAAGGCTTTGCAATGTAGCAGACATTAAATGTCAAAGTATTTCACATTTATTTAAACAAACTACGAAACTAAACTAAAATTTTTGTAACTAAAAGGCAAGCAAATTACTTTAAATTTTAAGTTTATATAGCCTGCTTCCATTTACTCCAGCTCTTATGACGAATTTGTTACTGCATCCTTGTTGTCATGTCATCTAATACAATATGCCTATTGAAAAGTTTATGTGTTCTACATAGGTGCTTACCTATTGAAGTTAACTATTCAAGAACTAAGTACAAATTCGAAATGTGATACTGAAACAAAATCCCCAAGAAACCACATACAACCCAAATGCAAAGGTAAAATAAGCCCAATGCTACAAATTTGTTCCCAACTAAAATATTGCCATTTGGGCATATGTGTATACGTTACATTGCTGAGTGCAAAATACTGTTACTGGTATTTTACAGTAAGTATTTTTGTAGCAGAAAACCATAAATAAAAGGTGCACAATAGTTTCAATTCATTTACTCTTACATTTTTTTTTTTGCACTTTATTAGTAGTGAATTTAAAATTTTTATAATCTTAGTCAACCTTTCTGCTAGGCTATGCAGTTAGTCACTTAACGGCAAGCATATACAATGTAATAATAGTGAGAAACTAAGACAGTAAAAGCCAAAAAGCTGCTACTTCAATGTGCGACGAATTCCTTTATCGACAATTTTCCAGTCTTATGAATCTTTGAACAGTTTTTAGCACTTTTGAATTCTACGTTGTGGAACGTTAATGGGCTTGCTGCCGCCACAGCGGCACTAGATGACATACAAGCTTACAGGTTCTTGTTTTTTGTGTTAGTTGTCGCCTATATAAGCTTAAGTGTGGAAGAGGAAATGTATGTTTGTGCCACACTATTGCTGGAAAATATAGCACGCATAGGACGTAGCACTCGTTATATTATTAAACTCGTAAGCCATACAATAAAATCCTTTGTACAAATTTAGAACTTTTTCTCTTGCTTTTGGCTTAAATACATTTAAATATCCATTCACCAGCTGCTATTCATATGATACGATGCTAACCAACTAACAAAATATTGTATATACGAGTATGTATCTATTTATATGTGTATACATATCGTATGTGCAGTACAATTTTATTGTACTGAAAGAGCGTACGTTGCCATAGCTGTGCACTGTAAAGAAAAAACTTCTGTACAAGCTGTCACAATTTCATCTTTTATTTGGGTCAACAAAGAAAAGATAGGATGTCATGTATTTTAAGCGAACAGCTGTTCGAAATTGCAATGTACTTAAGCATTTGCTTTGCTTCATTTCGCTTTGGTTTGCTTGGATTTCTTTGATGTGTAATGACACCACAAAATATATCCACACTAATTACGCTAATATAAATTAAGATTAAAAAATCATTAGGGGATTGTAAAATATAAATAAAAGCGGAAAACTTATCGGTTTAATGGTTATGTACTTAGCTTTTTGTAACATTTTAAGACATTTTTCCCGAAAAATCTAATATTAAAAAAATTATTTTTTTTTTATTCTTTGAATTTTTTTAAAATCAATTATGTAATTTAATTTGTACAATATTTTGTAGAAATAATTTCTTTTATATAATAGAAAATGTAACAATTCTCAATTTACAATTGAACATTAATTGAATATAAATTCTAGCTTTAAATTTAACGTAATTAATTGAAGTTAAGGCTAATTGTGGTAATAGAAGCTTTAAGGCTAATTAAAAACGGTAAAGTAAATAACAAAGCTGCTTACATATCTATGAAATATTTTTCAATGTTGATGCAAAGAATTTTGCTCATACACTTGTATTAACGAGAATGGAAGCAGAAGACGATAACTAATGAATGGAAGGAACTAATTATTATCAAGAACGAAAGTAATGTTAAATAGTGGCAAGGAATATCTATTTTAACAACAATCTCAAAAATTTTTACTAACTTTACTTATATCCGCACTATTACATAAATCTGTTTATAAAATCAAATATGTCCCGAGAATCTTTGTACCGATATTAGTCGTATTGTAAGAATCATAATACAGGAGTCACTCGAATATTATGCACCTCTTTAAATTAGATTCATTCTCTCCACAAAAGTAAGCGGTTCGTTATAACGTAACCTTATTTGGTCTACACTCTCTATAAGATGTTAAAGTCTAACGTTATTCGATCTATATACTCTGTAAGATATATCTTTAATAAAATGGTTAAAGTTTTTCAGAATATGTATGTTATACTGTCTTATTCAACTAAGCATTTTATATGGCATTCAAAATGGCCAATAGGTGTAACATAGATTGAAAAAAGACAACAGCTGGACGATCGACAAGTGACTTTGTTAGAGTTGGCCTAATATTTAACAACTAGAAAACTAAATCTATTTAAATTAATTATTTACAACAACGATTACTTGGAATACCAAGATAATTCAATGATAGTGTTTAAGAGTCCGCATTGAATAGCGATCGGGTGTGACTTCCATGTAATAATATTTAATCTGACTAATTTAGTATTGTATATACTAAATGAAAATTTTATTTTTTTTACTTATGAGAGAGTGAGTTGTTAAAGAGCAAATATGTATTTATCAAAGCAGAATTCCCCCAACAGTGCTATAATATAATATTATATAATATATTATATAATATTATATGAAATATAACAACCACGTCACAGAATAGATAGACTTGAGTTATTTTGCACCTATTATTGATTCGTTCAGTTTGTCCTTAAGAAAGCAAAACGTATTGAAGAATTAGTGAATTTATTTTATTTAAAATTATTCACATTTTTACTAAATTACTTCTTACAAATCTATATATTTTCTATACTTATATCTGTATCTTACTCAAACCTTTTGAAATTATACTTCCCCACATGTTTTTCGAAGTTATCTTCTATGCTCGATAGGGGTAGCATGAATTTGGTGGAACTTAACATTTTAAATTATATAAGCATTAATATTACAATATTTGTGAATTATATAAAAATAGATTGCCTTGAAAATTGAGGTCCATTTATAAAAGGCTTAGGGCTTTTGAGGACTTAAAAGAAAATGCTGTTAATTACAAACTTCAATAAAAAATATTGCTGTACAATGTTCGCATACAAATAAAGTAAGTGTAAACGTAGATAAAAAATGAACAAAACGACTAAAAAAAACCTTTGAAAATAACCGTAATTATCTTTATAGCATTTGGTCAGAGGATAACAAAGGAGAATAAAAAAAATATATAATAAACGATAAAACCTTTTTTAACACTTGGAGTGTTTGCTAAAGTTTCGTAGCCTTTTTCGCCATTTTATTTATTTATTTATTATACATATTTTCCGCACCGCACATTATAAAATCGTCTAAAAAATTGGCAATTTTGTTGAGCGGAGCTTAAATTACATTCATTTATATCAGCTCCTTTTGTATTGTAACTTTATTTAGCTTTATTGCCTATTTGACTTTAAGTACTTAATACAACAAATCCAAAATAAAAACCAATGAACAAAACAACAAAAATAAAATAATAATAATGAAGGCAACCTACGTAAATAACCCGACATCATATTTGTCAATTGATCTGTCTCGAAAAAAACTCTGTCATGGCTATGGACTACAATGGGTTTCGTATATGCGACCTACATTTGCCAATCAACTTTATCTACAAATACCAATTTTTGCCGACTTTATATATGTCAACTAAAGTACACATACTATTATAAGAACACATAGATACAATAATCCATGTAGTATACTTTGCGGGTGTATGTGACCATATTTTTCTCCTTGTGGAAGTATTTTTGGTAGGAGGAAAAAGTAATGTGAAATACCAAAGGTCGGCCATGTACACCAATTCTGTTCTTTCAATTTAATTTATTTTTCAACATTGAATAGAGTGTTTTTTTTATTTTATTTTTTTTTTGTTTTTGGAATGCTAAAGTCAAGTTAAAAACATTTTTGTGCACTTTTAAAGTCATACACTGTAAAAATTTTAAGGTAATAAATAAAAATAAAATTGTAAAGTTTATCTTACATAAATTAGAGTGACAAGCAAGGTAAAGAAAAACCATGTAACGTGTTCACATAACTTTATGATTTATATGGACTTCAAGTGAAGTTTATAATAAACATAAATCCATTTAATAAAATAAAATTTATTTCTTACTCTTGTGATTTGTCAACATGCAAGATATTTACTCTTGATATATGTTTATTGCAAGAAAGCCAAGTACTTTATTAACAATAATTGAAAATGAAAATTTTCATAATGCTTGAAAATAATATACTTTAGTTTAATAAAAAGAGAGCTGATAAATTTAAAAGGATGTATGTATAGAAAACAGATAATTTAACAGTTTTTATTCACTTTTGCAAAAAAATAATATTAATGAAATAATTTAGAAACTTTAAGCTATAGATTTGCAAAGTTTGATTTTATTTTAGCTTTATCATTTGATAAAATTATAGTATTTATTTCATTATTTTTAAACTTTATTTTAGTCAACTCTCCTACATCTGTAAAGAAAAAATACTTATATATGTCATCGCTTATAAAACAAGGTTAACTATAATATAATCATAATTTCTAGTAATTCTCTTATTCTCATTTTTCACGAAGCTATAGTTTTTATTTTGTACTCAAGAGAATTTTGTGATCCTTTCTTTATATTTTAAGCTAACAAAATTATAAGCTAATTACTAATGTAGCTATTCATAACCTTTTGTAAAGTTAAGATTTTTTTACATTTTATATATTGTTAGCAAAATAGTGCATTAGCATTCTAAAAATGTATCTTCATTAATTTGCAACATAAATCCTTTTCTAAAATGGTTCTAAATTAAATTTTGTGCGATTTTCATGAA
>NW_024031449.1:0-22808 GCF_002237135.1 Teleopsis dalmanni
TACTTGAGTTAAACATATCGAAAAGATTATTAAAAAAAAAGAAAAAATTCGGCTGTATTACTAAAAGATAAACTTGGCTTCTATCAAGTCGGAACTAAAAAGTGTTCTCATTCTTGAAGCAACCGTATTACTGAACACTTGAGCCGCATATTTAACCCGCATTTTTTGGAACCAGTTAGGTCTGACGTGAGCATTTGTTAAACGGGGTGCACAACGAATGGTTGATTTCGAATCTTTATTATAAAAATAAACTAAATCGTCCCATTTAACTAAAATATTATTAAAAATTAAATTATTTTTACTATTTGCTAGGCAATTTCTTGTACTTTTCAATAAATGTGGAGCATCATATAAGAAAAATATTTCTTCTTCATTAACTTTAAAAAAAGGACGATGATCATCTACACCTAATAACTTAGCTAACCTAATATTATTTTTACTTTGATCACAAACAAAATGACAGGGAATTAAATTAATGCCTTGAAGTTGTTTAATAACTTTAATTACATATGAGCGTAAGGTTTCACCTTTGCAATTTCCGTTGACAAAAAAATAGGCAAAAGGTTGGGACCATCTATGTCTACCAATTCCCTGTACCATAAATGTCAAAACAGTACTTGCGACCTTACAAGAACGGTTTTCATCACCATAATCTTCAAGACCAACGATTTTATCGTTATGTCTATCATATTAAAGGTGAGCCTTTAAAGACATTTCATCGCACGAAATCGAAACGAATTTCTGCTCATATGAAAATCCGCGACTTCGCAACTCCAAGGTTTTATTACTGCTGTGAGTTAAGCCGGGGGATTTGGGCCAACTTGATACAAAGTCATGTAAAGTGCGTTCAGTTGGCCAATTAAAGCTTTCACGCAAATGCTTGTAGGTCAAAGGCGACAAAAAATAAACGGCTAAGACGTTAAAAGTCTTTAAATGTGAATCATACCTATATCCATTTGGATGACGATTAACATTGTGTAAACAACTTTTTACACATACTTGCACATTAAGTGGTAACTTACCGCAAAGCTGTTCTATCAAATCTTGCCCTGATTCCTGTGCCATATTATGTATGGTTTTATGTTTTGTGAGAGATTCAAGCAACTCCTTTTTCTCTTTCTCTAACTTTTCTATATAATCGTCTTTTTTTCTAATTTCTTCATCTTTTAATTTGAGGAAACGGTCTTTTTCATCAAATGCCTTCTCTAATGTTTTAATTTCTTTTTCAAAACTAATGACTCTTCTCTCAATTTTCTTTTTCTAGGAGTTGTTTCAGAAAGACTACTGTATGAAAAACAAACACGATTATTTTACACACACGCAAAATATTTATTTATTTATTCAATTTAGGAAAAAATTAGACTAGAATAATTTATATCTCGCCAAGCCAAATAAACGTGCACACTCTATGCCAGTCAAGTAAAGAAGAAAGAGAAAGAAAAAGCAAAAAACGAAGCCAAAATTATCGCTGCCAGATGTTAGGATGCCATCGTCAAAAACTACTAAATGTGTGCTGCCATATCGCCTAGTTGCTGTGCCAAATCTCAAACAACTACTGTCTGTTTGGACCTCTATTTCACAAACAGAGCTTATACTGTCCTAACCGATTCACTAGAGAGGTTGAAATTGCTAAACTGACTTTCTACATTACTTTTATTGTCTTTTGCATTGTCTGATTTATTAATAAAACTTAATTCTAAATTCCTGTTTGGATATGCATGTTTACATAGTTTTTTATGCGTAATAATTTCTTCTGAAAAATGATTGTTGCATGCATATATAATTTTAGTCTCGCCAACTACTCCTAAACGACTCTTCCATTCAGCTCTAATTTATTAAATTATAATGAAAATAAAATATGATAAGAATAATATAAAAAATTGAAACATAGAACACAAAACATGGAACATTAATTAATTGGGCTCCAATTAATTTCAAGAAAACAAGTAATTATTAGTTTTGAGGAAATTTTCTTAATACTTTAACAAACGGTGTGTTGAGAATTAATTACTTCATGCTTTTTTTAAGTTTTTAAAAAATTTGTGTTTTCGAAAACAATTCAATATTCCTTTACTACAAATAAATTCAAACAACATGAAATTAAATATTATAGTATTATTTTTTAGAGAAACATCTAAGTTTCGTATAACTCATATAAAATTTTTTCGTTATCTTTTATGAATTAAAAAAATATACACTTAACTCATTTATGTATATATAAATTAAATTTTTATTATAAAATACACTTGATACAATTCATACAATACTCAAACAGTTATAGTTAGACAAATAAGTAAATATAGAATAAACATGTTTATAATAAACTTAATATTAAAAATGTGGCATCTTAAAATACTTAAATACAGTAGTTGTAAAACATATAAAAAAAACAATACTGATGGTATTTCTTAATATTATTTTCACAGTAATATTAATACACGAATACAAAAACTTACCAAACAAACATTTCATAAATAACGTACATGCAGGTTAATCTTTTAAAACACAGATTATAATATAACAAATAATAATAACAATTGCATTCTAACCTTCCTTCACCGGTTGCTGGAAATTTGTATAGAGTTTTGTAAGTGGCACAGCCTCTAACACAGTGTCTCACCATCTACAAAACATTAATTTATTAATTATATTCTCCACTATTTTTAAATCATAATTATTATTATTTACCTTCTTTATTATTATTTCAAAAAAAATGTAGGATTAAACAACTTTGTTCACTTTTTGCTTTACAATATTGGGCGCAAATAAATTTTACTACTTTTTAACAATCATTTGCGCGGTAATTTTTTTTTTAATATGGCACAGTGCAATCAAATTTTTTGTCAAAAAATCAAATAGAGAACCAAAATTATGCTCCCTGTTGCACTCATTGCCCATAAAATTTTTCTTAAGAGTAAATTAAGGTTCGTATTCGGGGAAAGTTAAAGTCCGTATTCGGAGCGAATAAGGACCTTAACTTGCTCAAGTTGGAAATAATCGTACGTTTTGAGATGGTATTAGTGCAATTTCTGAGAGTGTGTTTGTTATTTTGTGTTATGCTCATTTAAGTTTCCGTTCTATATAAAATCTTCTTTGATTGTAATGTTTACTCACCAAATTACGCATAAGATCTGATTGTTATTTTCTTTGTTCTAGTTTCGTTTACTCTAAATGTATGCATCTATATTTGAGAGAGAATTTTTAGGTACCTCTCTTTCAAAAAACAACATGAAGTTTCGTTTCATCCAAACAAACTCATAATTTACTCTGTGAAAGCAAATGAGAAATTGGTTATAAATAATGAAGAGAGCGAATATTCGTTTCAGTTAAACGAAAATATTTAAATATTCGTTCTTAACAAGAAGGATACTACTGTTTGGTCATTTCACACAAACGAATATTCAACGAATATAAGTAATTATATGCTAAATTATTTGCTCATAATAAAATTTTATTGCTTAAAACGTTTCAAAAACGTAATAATTCTCTGAGTGTATTTATATTTAAAAATAGTTTATATTTTCTTACAAATAATTGTTCTATTATTTCGACAGTCATCTTCAGGGAAACTAAACTAAACAGAATATATGTACAATGTTCATTTTTATAGCGGAAAATTACAAGAAAAGTCAAAACAATAAATACAATACTAATAATGACAAGAAGAAAATCAACAATAGAAAAGAAAAATAAAAATTATAAAAAAGAAAAAACATTTACAAGCATCCTGAGTAATTTGTTTATAATATTTCTATAAGCCTGAGCACAGTTGTCCGTATCCATTTTATAATTTAGTCTTGTAAATACTTGTGTAATTCATGAGGTAGGCCTTTTCCTGTAAACAGCAAACCTATATCACATGTAGACAAGAGGATGTGGTAACAAGTTGTGATTAGTGGGGTGTCCTATATTTCCCGCAAAGACATATGCAATGACTGAAATAGAGTTTTAGCGCGGGAGACGGTTGGTGTTCCCACTTCTAAGGATTTGATCACGGTATGTAACAACCCGCAGAATTCCTCGCAGCTATAGACGATAGTTCGTCGGTATTGATGGGGTTGTTTTGGTTCTGTATCACATAGGCGAGAATACATGTGCCTGCTTGGCTGTTCATATGGCTGTAGAAAATGGTGTAGCAATAAGGTACGATCTGGAGTAAAGGGTTGACCACTAGGTTGTGTTCTGGCTATCCAACAGAGTATCATACGTCTGAGTTCGGTTTGGATATAATTTTGGGGAGATCCATTGATTAAACACCTTGTAATATATTTGGATAGATCTGTTTATAAATATATATCGCTTGTACGATATAGTATTCTACGCATGTGCGATGTTAGTGCAGTGCGCTTGACGGTTGATGATGTGTGCGATGTGTAGTACAACATCCGCATGGACTCGGATGGTTTGTGGTACATTGATATTATGAAAGTTGATGGTGTGTGCACTATGTTATAATCCAGATATGTTACCATTGGATAATTTCCGAAGGTGGAGTCTACTTTCACTACCTCATATGTTACTTCACATTTCCATGAAGCTTTGTACGCTGGATTGTTGCATATATAGCAATACTTCATCGATGTACTTCCACCAGCCATGGACTCGATGGGATAGAAATAAGGTGTTATAATTCATGGCAATTTGAGTAACCAGGTAAATTGTAGCAAGTATCCCTGATGTATTGCCGCCTTGAGGTAGACCATCAACCTGCTGGTATACTTTCCCATTGAAGGTAAAATAGTTCCATTGATGTAAGATGTAATTTAACATCTGCTGGAATAGTTCTATATATATTGGACATGTTGCCCTAAACCATATATATACATATTAGTCGTATGGGATAATCTGGCTTGTGAGTCTTTAATGTAGCATACAAGTATGGTAAGGCTGGTTTCTCAATGCTCCGCTCTCTTAGTAATAAGTGTAGGCTGTAGAGATAGGGGTTACTACCATATCCCTTATAGAGCCGACATAATGCTCTATATATTTTTATGTATTGTGCGCTAATTTTTTCGTATTAAAAGCCCAATGTCCACATTGTATTCCTTGCAATAACCGGCGGCAAGGTATGTTTTTAGCCATGCATCCACTTTGGTCTCTTAAAATATCGAAAAATATACAGCGCGCGAATTTTAAATGAGAATTTCCGAAAACTTTTCAGTCTTAATGTATTGTGCGCTAATTTTTTCGTATTAAAAGCCCAATGTCCACATTGTATTCCTTGCAATAACCGGCGGCAAGGTATGTTTTTAGCCATGCATCCACTTTGGTCTCATACTCTTGTTTGCACATGTTAGATTGAATCATTTACTATAAAGACTAAAGTAAAAAGATACAAGAAAACGGAATGCACAATATGCATGAGAAAGCAAGAGTATTGACAGAATTCACTTATTTATTCTTTTGTTCTCTTTATTTATAACAGTACATTAGTATTGTGGATTTGCCATTATCAGCCTGAACAGTTAGTATGTGTTGATGCATATGCAACATACATATCATATATCTTTTGATAGAGATGTAACAATTTATGATATGAGGTGGACTGATGATACCTTATCATCACCTTTAAGAATTTCGAGATATGGGTTGCCATTTCTTTCCGACAGATTTGACTCAAATCGGTGTGGGCCTCCATATGTACGTCATAATATGTATATATTGTGGATATATAATCAGTAATTGTTGGGGGAGTTACTGGGCAATACTGTGGCTTAAAGCTCAGCAGTATTTCTACTTGTTTTGGTACCATTAAGGATGTTAAGTTTTTTAATCCACCGGGTGAGAGTGAGAGTATAGTATATCAGGGATTTAATTATGTATGACTGTAATGAGTATTTGGGGATATGATAATTCAGATATATGAGTTTGAAAATTTGTTAGTCCTGTGGAGGATGCGTGTTGATTGTATAGGGATTTTAGTGGTATTAGTTATTGTAGGATCTGCAGTTAGTATGATAATTGGCAATAATATTGTGATTATATTGCGAAAGACTAAAGCCTGTTCAGCCCCTTCAGCATAGGCACACATACATAAATTTTGTTTTTATATATTAAAAAACATAAAAAAAACTTGTTTGTACTAAAACTACACGAATGAAGACTTTTAAATTTATATTTTATTGGTAAAATTATTAAGTGTGTTACTTAGTGTGACTTCTAAATCTTCTAAAAAGAGCTTTAGAGCATCAGATCTTGTGTTTATGTTTGCTTTTCACTGTGGCGCGGTGAATCAAATACCACTTTGGATTTAGCGGCACAGGATGTTTATGTTTACATTATTGATACTTATTAATTATTGTTCAATATAGATATTTATACATTGCTGCCAATATAGATACTTATACAAATTAATTAAATCAAATGCGTGTAATGTTTTTTAAAAATATTTTATTTTATTTAATTAAATATATATATATGACATGTTACAAAATTAATTATTCCGAAAAGGTCGGTTTCAAGACTTAACGTGTTGAATACTTGCACTAGACTGACTCTTAAAGTTTTTGTCTTCAATAACTGAAGTCATTATTGAAAATTATTAAATTTGATTTTATCCAATTAGATTCAGGCTTCTAAAATTCCTAAGAATTTTCTAGAAGCGTCTTTCCTCCATCCAATAGAATTGGGGCTTACTAAAGCACATCGTCAGCGTCTTTAGCATTGTCGTCAGTGGCCAGATGACGATATCTGTGTCCAATAATGATTGAACAATTCATTGATCAAGTATTTCAAATGATACTTGATACGTTTTCTGCAACTTAGTTGCATCTTTAAAGAAAACAATTTTGTTTTCCTTTGCAACATTGTTGCCATATGTAGTATGGGCATTAAGCCTGAATGTGTTTATATGAACGAGCGCGACTTATATTTTTATTCACTTCGGTAAATAAAAAAAATAAAACACACACAAATTTTAATTTTTATTAAAATTTTATTTCATTTTATTTGGTTTAAAAAAAAAACAAATTTTATTATAAATGAAAATTATTTAATAATTATATATTTGTTCACTTAGGTGGAATCTTAAGACTTATTATATACTTTGGTTAATATTTATTTTACAAAGCATTTATTTATTGTTGTATCAAAAAATCTTTATTTTACAAGATATTAGTTACCAACTTTAACTTCGGTTCAAGATATCTTAAGACTAAATTCTAAATACAAAATCAATATCTTATATACTACTTACAAATCATAATTGGCGAAAGTGGATGAGAGGTAACAATAAAAATTTGGTAACCTGTTGACAAATGAGGGTCATTACATTGTTTATGTGAAATGCTGATGCAGTTTGAGAAATGCTCAAATGCAATAGATTTTGTAATGGAAATTACTATGAATTAAAATATTGTTTTAATATTTTAATGATTTAGAAATTTGAATTTGGAGCAGTGAAATTAGGAAATTTTGTTTTGCTTATTAAGAGGAAGTTAAAGTATCGTGGGATAAAATATTATTTCGATACTTTAATTGTTCTGCAACTAGAATAGTTACAAAGAATTACGTTTTGTAATTAATGATTGGAAAGTGTCGATTGAAGCCACTATTACACAAATTTGGTAATATGGGAAGTGTACCGTGGGATAGATAATTATTTGCGACACTTATGAGACATGTACTGTCGAATTTTGCAATTTATTAATAACGATACAAATTTGATCACATAGACCAATTAATTGGAATACTGTGAAATGTTGGCGGAGCCAATGACGTAACCCGCGCGTAGACGTCGTGAGATATTTTAATGCGCAATAATTTAGATATTCGCATTCTAAAGATACAAAAGTATTAAAAAGTGGCGCAGTGCCGCCGTTATGTTAATTTAGGGTTTTAACCTACATTGTTGGATGTTTATACATTGTTGCCCATTATACTGTACTGTGTATGTGAGGGGGACGTAACTGCTCCCTCCTTAAGACTAGCGTCATGACAATATTTTTTGTTTTGTGTGTGTTCCAATATTTTATAATAATAAATACAATAATTAATACAAATATAGTTACAATAATTAATATATTATAATAGTTTTGTTTTACATTTCTTGTTTCTATATATTTCAACTTATTCGATATGTTATTTGTTTTATGATGTAAATTATTAACATCAATATATTCTTTTTCTATAATATTCTTATCTTGTGTAGGTAATATAAAGTGTTCGATATAACATGTTGACTAATTAATAATGGAATATTATTACAATTATTAATAATTTTTTGTTGTCTCAAATTCTTTCCAATGATTATATTATTATTTATGTTTTTAATTCCTTCGTTTTTATTTACTTCAACACTACAATTTTTCATTAAATTATTATTTAATAAATGTTTTAAGCAATATTCCTTTACTTCATCTAATTTTTGATCTTTTTGGACATAAATATTTTCGTTAACAGTAATTAAATTTTCTTTGTTTTGTAATACAATTTGTTTAGAATCTTTATAATTAGGGGCAGGTTCCACATATATTTTATAAAAGGATTTGTTATAAAAGCTTGGTATTGATAAAACAAAATAAAATATTTTATTATTTTTTCAAAGAATGGTTTTAATATTTCTATAAGCGTTTACGTAAACGCTTTCTTTCCTACAAAATTAGTTTTATATCTTTTTGTTATTCTATTATTTTTCTCTTTAGTTGTTATATAATAATTATTATATACCTCCACTATTTTACCTTGAGACTTCTTATAAGGTTTGAAACTTAATATTTTTTTATTAATTTTAATATATTGGGGATTTATTTCTTGATTCTTGCGTTTCTTACTAAGTTTTTCAATATTTTTCTTTTTATTTTTCTGAACATTAATTTTTATTACCTTTCCTTCAAAAAATATATCTTTTGGTATTTTTTTAGTTGCAGAATGTATTATTTTATAATTATAATAGTACAATGTACTTCCACTTGGTGATATAGTTCTTCTACATCTTTTTTTGTTCGTATTATTCTTAGATTTTCATTAAATGTGCCATGAAATCTTTCTGCTATTCCTGTTTTAAAATGGCATTCAATAAATTCTACTTCTTCACCTTGTAAACAATTTTTAAAAGAATATAAATAAAAACAACTATCTCTATCTGCTTTAAGTTTCTTTGGTTTACCCATGTTATTAAATATGTACATCATAGTCTTTTTAGCTTCTAAGCAATCAGAGCTAGTCATTTTGCAAGCTTGTGCATATTTTGAATAGACATCGATACAAGTTAAGTATCGCACATTATCGAAGGATCAAATATCTATCATACATAGTTCTCTTATGCTCTTTACTTCAGAAGTTATTTTAAGTTCGTGTTTAATGGGATTTCTGTCGTGTTTCGCTACTGCACAAATGTTACAAAAATGTCTTTTTTTAAGTTTGGGTAATAATACATACAGTAAACATTCGAAAACGTGAACTAATTAAAACCAAGAGAGTTCACGTTATCAAATTGTTCAAGTTTTCGAGTGTCAAACAAGAATAAAGTAAATACATATTTACACATATAAATTCACATTTTGTTTCTTTTTTTGTGTACATATTAATTTATACTTAAGATACATATATGTTAGAGAAAAAGTCTTTTAAAAATCCGTTTCTGCAATGCTCTGTGCAGTATCACTGTCTCACTCACTTCCCTTTCTCAAGTAACTGCTATCTTCACATACACAGATCACATTTTGACAAGTAGGCTAACCAGACGTAGCCTACTATCTGTCAATCATTTATAAGGTGACCATATGTCAACAGGGTGACTCGTCTCTAACACGGCCATCCTACAATACTCATCGACCACGATGAGGAATCGCGTCACAAAACCAATAAAATTCAGAGAACATGTAACTCAGAGGCCATCTTCCGCTTGTTTACATGACTCAATACAAAACCAATAGAATTCAGAGAACATGTAACTCAGAGGCCATCTTCCGCTTGTTTACATAACTCAATACAAAACCAATAGAATTCAGAGAACATGTAACTCAGAGGCAATCTTCCGCTTGTTTACATAACTCAATACAAAACCAATAGAATTCAGAGAACATGTAACTCAGAGGCAATCTTCCGCTTGTTTACATAACTCAATACAAAACCAATAGAATTCAGAGAACATGTAACTCAGAGGCAATCTTCTGCTTGTTTACATGACTCAATACAAAACTAATAGAATTCAGAGAACATGTAACTCAGAGGCAATCTTCCGCTTGTTTACATAACTCAATACAAAACCAATAGAATTCAGAGAACATGTAACTCAGAGGCAATCTTCCGCTTGTTTACATAACTCAATACAAAACCAATAGAATTCAGAGAACATGTAACTCAGAGGCAATCTTCTGCTTGTTTACATGACTCTAGTTTTAAAATTCAAACGTCATATTTACCATATTCAATCATCAGAATCACACGTCAGCATGTTCCATGATTTCAAACATCAAACATTTATCACAACATTTAGACAGGGAAAATTATATCTATTCATTGCAAAATATTTTAATAGTTACTTATCTTATTCATGTTTGTTGTCATCTTTCATATGACAATGGGCTTCAGTACATCCCTTGCAGCAATTATAAAGTTTCTTGAATTAAGTGCCTTCAACTTATATCTGTCATTTTGTAAAATACCAATGATCTCGTATGATCCGTCATAATACGGTTGTAGTTTGCTCTTTCTTATCTGATTGCTGTGATACACAACTTTTTGTCCAATTTTTAGTTTTTCCGGTTTTTTCTTATTCATGTCAAACCGAACTTTCATCTTTTCTGCATTTTCTCTCGATCTCTCCTCTGCAAACTTGAGCAGTGCTTCAATATTTTCTTAAACTGGTTCTATGTCAAACCCTTCGAGTAATGCGCTAACTTTCGGTGTTTTGTCATCAATACCAGTTAGTAGTTTTAATGCTGAAAACCCGGTTGTTTTATTAATTGTGGTATTCAAAGCCAATTGGACTCGTCCTACAAAAACGGTCCATTCAAAACTATTTAGGGCATTCGTTCTTAATAAATTAGACACGGTATCAACGTAACGTTCCACCTGTCCATTTGCTCGACTACTACCAGAAGCTATGAGATGATGTTCAATGCCCATTGCTGCACAAAGCTTCTGAAAACCTTCACTTGTGAAGCAAGTTCCTCGATCACTCACAACTTTATTTGGAACACCAAAAATTGTGACATAGTCTAGAAATATTTGTACCGTTTCCGCCGCTTTCAAAGTCTTGGTAGGTCGTAAAATAACAAATTTTGTAAACGCATCAATCAGTATAAATATAAATCTGTATTCGCCAGCCATATGTTCATCAAAAGGTCCCATAAACTGTCTAACATGTTTAACAGTAGTCGGTGTTGGAGACCGTACCAACGCATCAATTTTTGTTTTACTCGGCTGGATACCATCTTCAGAAATTTCTCGGCCTAAATATTCGATCGATGATTGTAGAAACTTACATTTTTGTAAGTTCAACGAAAAACCATTTTTTGTTAAGGCTTCAAGTACCAAATCCAGATTCTTTAATCCTTCTTCTACCATTTTTTCTTCTTAACACGTACCACTGGACTAGCAAAAGGAGAATTACTATCTCGCACTATATCATTGTTTTTTAATTCTGTGACAATATCCGAAATGATTTTATGTTCTCACGGTGCCATATGATAGGGTCTATAGTAAATGTTAACATCTTTTGAAAGACGGATATTTAAATATCCCCTAAGTACGGTAGTAGTAGGAAAACCTTTAATAAAGCTTTTCGATTATTTATTTATAATATTCAAGTCCTTCAGACATTAGAGGTAATCTTTCTGCACCATAACTTGCGACGCAATCAGACACCATAATACGACGAAGAGTAGAACCTTTATTTTCTGTAATAATTTCTAGGCTAGCATCTTTCAATATGTCACGACCAATTATTATTTGATCTGTCATGTATTGTTTGCCAATAACATGAAAACTGACTTCTAAAGTTAATTGCTCGAATTCCACTTTAATTATCACTGATATGTCGCGTGCATCTGAAACAGTCGTCAGGCAAAAATTTATGCTCTTGCGTTCTTTGTCAAATTTATTCATGACATTCATTGGTTTAGCCACATGATTTTGTTTTTTATTAAGTTGGCATTCTTATATGCCCAAGTTTTCCACAACCGAAGTACCTTTTCTCACTGTCATTTTTAAAACATTCGTTTTTAACAATTGAATATTTAAATTTCAACTTAATTTTCTTCAATTTCTCAATTGTATTAAAATAACTGAAATCAGGTATTATCCCACTTCTGATGTTAGAGAAAAAGGCTTTTAAAAAACCGTTTCTGCAATGCTCTGTGCAGTATCACTGTCTCACTCACTTCCTCTTTCTGAAGTAACTGCTATCTTCACATACACAGACCACATTTTGACAAGTAGGGTAAACAGACGTAGCCTACTATCTGTCAATCATTTATAAGGTGACCATATGTCAACAGGGTGACTCGTCTCTAACATATATAAAAATTTTTATTTAAAAAAGTCAGTCATTTTTTTTTTGGGTCTTCTTTCTTTCTAACAATTGAAACATTCCATTCTCTCTTAGACGTCTATAAGTACATTCATATCATTTTGATCGACGCCTTCGTGACTGGCCCACTGTATTGCTTTGTTGAAAATTTCAACTGCTTCACTTGGTATAATTTTCACCGATGCCTCTGAGATGCAGTCCTCGTCAGGTTCGTCCTCATGTCCAATATCATCATGCGCATTATCTTCCTCAATATCTTCGTTCCATTAACATTTGATAACGTAAATTCACTCTGAAATTGTTGATAAGAACAAAATTTTCTATAACTCACATATCTTTGTACATGTCTGTAAAATTTTTTGTGTTTAGGTGCCTGCATTGTCACCTTTACATTCATTTAAACTTCTCATGACTTCACGAGATTGACCCAGGAATCCACCCGAGTCCTTCTCATCATGACGAGCTTAGACAAACGTCTTCAGGTAACAGTATTACCTGGTTGCAATCGACTTGCGTTTTGTAAATACTTAATCTATCAGCAGTTAACTTTTGATGGATTTTTAATTTTTTATATATATATGTTATTATTTTAATTAAGGATACATTAAATTGACTCAACCATGTATACTTGCAAAAACATCTTTGTCTAAAACACCAAACCATCATCTTCAAAGTCCCTTTCTACACATACAAAATCTGTACAAAGTACACACAAGATTATACACAATTGTATAAAACCTATAAAAATGTGAAAAAACATGTAAAAATTATGCAAAAAAATTGCAAAAAAATATATAAACATTGCAAAAATATATATATAAAAATTGCAAAAAAATATATATTGCAAAAATTTGTAAAATATAAACTATATATGTTTAAAAAAACCCTATGTCCTCGTCCATATCTAATTGTTCGTCCAAAATTAGTCATAAAATTAGGTTATCCTATATATTGGTATAAACCAACAAAATAACCTAAAGTCAATGGTTTCCATTGACGCGTTTCGTCCGGTAACCAACCGGACTCATCAGAATGGAATGAAATTTTATGTCAGTGTAGTCCAGAATAATAATTGTTAAATACATCAATTAAATAAATAAATAATTAAATAAATAAGTAAATCAATTCAAAATTAATAAATTCTAAAAATGAACATTAAAATGAATTATAAAACCATTGAAAATATTAAAAATATTAAAAATTATCAATCTTTAAAGTCACAAAAAAATTATTTAAAACGTTAAAGCCATTAGAACAAGTTATTGAAATACATTATAAATTGTAAAATTATAAAATTATACATTATAAACTATAAATTGGAATTTTTTAAAAGGAAACTTTATATAAATTACATATTCCATATAAATGTATAGAACATATAGAATATACAATATCACTTACTTATATTTGTTGTTCTACAGAATTTTGTTGGTTTATCACCAATAATTATCACAGATAATATTTCACAACACAAGATACGCATTAACATGCGTGCACAATGAAATCAAAAGCCAACTAAAGTCGACAAAAAAATAGCAAAACTTCAACAAACACAGCCATCACGACATTTCAAAAAATAAGAATAAACAACACACACTAGTGTAAGCAGGGTATGAATCAATTAATATACTGCCATGAACAGTCAGCTGTGAATATGCTTTGTTCTATTTTATGAAGTATTAAACATTAGATTTAAATTTAGCAATTATTTGCAATTAATGAATTGCTAGAAAATTTAAAATTTTATTATTGAAACAATTGCAACAATTATATATTTTGAATTATTAAATTATTGAAACATTAAATTGTCCAAAACTACTACTTGTGCTGTGATATAATAACATACATATGTTACAAAGTATAAATAATTAAGTATTAAATAATAGATAAATAAATAAATAAATTATTAATTAATGAATAAATAAATAAATAATAATAATTAAAAATAAATAATTAAATAATAAATGGATAAATAATTAAATAATAGATAAATAAATAAATAAATGAATAAAATAAAAATAAAAATAAATAAATATAATCTTAGTGTAACAATCTTCTAACAACACCCGTTGTTAGTCAGCTACACCCATCACAAATGCATGCTGAAATGTATCATCAGCTAATACATGGAAACGCATCAGACACACCCAAACATACATAAATGATAACGTAGTGTGAAATAATAAATATATAGAGTGAGATTAAATAAATAAATAAATAAATAATAAATAAATAAATAATTAAATAATAAATAAATAAAGTCTTAGTGTAACAATCTTCTAACAACACCCGTTGTCAGTCAGCTACACCCATCATAAGTGCATGCCGAAATGTATCATCAGCTAATACATGGAAACGCATCAGACACATCCAAACATACATAAATGATAACGTAATGTAAAATGATAAATATATAGAATGAGATTAAATAAATAAATAAATAATAATAAATAAATAAATAAATCTTAGTGTAACAATCTTCTAACAACACCCGTTGTTAGTCAGCCACACCCATCACAAATGCATGCTGAAATGTATCATCAGCTAATACATGGAAACGCATCAGACACATCCAAACATACATAAATGATAACGTAATGTAAAATGATAAATATATAGAATGAGATTAAATAAATAAATAAATAATAATAAATAAATAAATAAATCTTAGTGTAACAATCTTCTAACAACACCCGTTGTTAGTCAGCCACACCCATCACAAATGCATGCCGAAATGTATCATCATGTAATTCTTTTTTGTTTTAGGTGCTTGCATTGTCACCTGTACATTCATTTAAACTTTTCATGACTTCACGAGATTGACCCAGGAATCCACCCGAGTCCTTCTCTTCATGACGAGCTTAGACAAACGTCGAAGCTATACATATACCACATGGTATATATTCATCAGAAATATTACGTCTTACATGTATTATAAATAATTATTAAGTATGCATACAGATTGAATGCGTTAATCGAATAAATGTGTATGCCTATGTCTATACTTATACAAAACTGCCAAGTTTTAAGTATTAAGTATGCATACAGACAGATCGGTACATCCGAGTAGGTGTGTATGCTGGGGGATAAGTATTCAAAATAACATAGAAATTTTGAGATGTTTGAAATTTGAAAAAAGAAAATTACTAACCAATTTCATAATATACATTTGAGAGTACATAAAGGTGGGTCCATGTATGCATGTTGAAGCATTACAGAAAAGGATGAACAATTTGTCCAAGGCATGAAAACTCACCCAAAACTGAAGAAAAATAAAATAATTTAACAATGATTTAGCAATGATAACTATAAGATAGATAGAAAACCTTTTAGATCCAACTCACCCAAAACTGAAGGAAAATAATTTAAAAATGATTTAGCAATGATAACTATAAGATAGATAGAAAACCTTTTGGATCCAACATTTGAGTACCAGTGGTTTAGCTAACAAAGAACAGAACATTCCATATCCTGATACAAGAAGATAAAACACCATATAACCAACAGCAACATATACTAAATCAAAGAATTCATAGCATAATTATTCCAAAAACTAATTAAAACAACATAGAATCAAGAAAACCAACAAATTAAATTATACTATTAATAGAACAAACAGATTTATTCATAAGCTTACACATAAAATAATTAAAAACAATTAAATAAGATACAAAGAAATTATTGAGGAACATCTATAACCCTTTTGGGAAGAGGTAATTTTGTAGGTATCCTAGATAAATAACTATCCAATCCAAGGGCCAAAAAGCGAGAAATAGTATTATAGTTGTATGAGTCATCCAAATGTATTCCCATAGAGGTATAGATCTGCTTATAGATGGAGATTTGTATATCCTGAGTGATCTCTTTAGTATAGGACAGTTCCACACAGGATGATAAGTTGGAATGACCTGAAACGGAAAAATGCTTATTAATAGGGGAATCAGAATCCTCTTTAATATTAATTAATATTTGTTTTACATTCCCCTTCCCAGTACATAGAAAACCAAGACCACATGTGGTACAAGAAGTTAACAATATTCTATGTTTAGTTGATAATTTAGAAGTAGGATGAATGTCCCGCAAAGACATACTCAATTTAGTGAACAAAGTTTCGGGCTTTGAGAATGTAGGTGTCCCATAAGTGCCAAAAGCGCTCTGTATTAAAGACGAAATTTCTTCGCAACTATACACAATACTACGTAAATAAAAGCGAGGCATAGATTGTTTTGATAACAACCTAGGAAATGGAACATTTTTGGAGGACAATACAAAATGAGATAATATAGAATGTCGACATGCAGTATAAGGTTGCCTATTACTAGAAGCTTGTTGGACATAACCCCTCATCAAATCGGACAACTCTGATATTATATAACTATGAGGGTAACCATTGTTTTTAATCATTTGTATACAGAAGCTCATATCACGGGACAAAAAGACATCACTACTACGGAACAGCACCCTACGCAAATGATACAATAAGGCAGTCCTTTTTGAGTTCTTACTACCATATGTAGTATAATGGACTATACGATGAGACGAGGTAGGTTTTAAATACAATGATATTAGGAATTGAGTAGGTGTACGGGATATATTATAATCCAGAAAGGATATGGTTGGACAACCAGAACAACTATCATTTATAGACTCATCTTCATGAGTCACCTCAAAATCTGTCCAATGGGAGAAAGCAGATACAAAATCCAACACATAAGTTTTAGGCATATAAACCAACACATCATCAACAAATTTCCACCAAGCTCTAACATGGTGAGCCGAAAAAATAAGGTTGTAATATATTTCCAATCTGGAATCGAGAAATAATGTGGCCAACAGACCAGAAGCAGAGCCACCTTGGGGCAACCCCTCAAGTTGCTGGTACCAAATGGAATTGAAAGAGAAATAATTAGCTTGATGTAGAATATAATCTAATAATTTCCTTAACAGATCGATACTTATAGGGCAACGACCCTGAAACCAATCGAAGGACATTAAATTGTCTAGAACCTGCCATAAAGGCATCAAAGGAGTCTTAGGGTACATTTCTTTTATGTCCAAGGTTACAAATACATAATCAGGAATAGGGCTTAGATCTAAGAGATGACTGGTCAAATCATCCATATTTTTGAGATTATGAGTAGACAACCTATCCCCCAAAATTTCTGTTAAAAAATAGGTGCATAGTTTATGCAAAGGGCCAATGTACCAACTAATAGGGCTACAAATCGGACGAATGGGAAAATCTGGTTTGTGAGTCTTTATGCAACCATACAAATAAGAAATCTGAGGTGGGTCCTGTAATTTAATAAGTAAATCTTTGTGTATGTTGGAGGGATAAATGGAGGGATTCAAAGCATACAAATGACGCAGAGGTAAAACCACTCTTCTATACAAGGCAAGCAAGCGTCTCAACAATATATCTTTATTACCAGTAAACTTGATACAAGCACCGGAAGACAAATAGGAGGAGAGCCAAGCATCCATCTTCGAAATATAATCAGAACGAAACATCAATATAGTTGTCTTACTTTTATCGGCCTGAACCAAGATTAAATCATCATATTTCTTCAAGAAAGCCAGTGTTACCTGGTATATATGGGACAGCATTCTGTTATGAGTTAAATAATTAGTCCATTTAACTTTACGTTTTGCAATTTCTCTGTGAAATACGTGTAATATTTTTATTTGTGTACGATCTTAGTTGATCGTATATTTTCCTAAAAATAGGCAAGGTTGTTTGCATCTGGGCAGTTATTGACTAGAACCAAAGCATCAGACCGTCAGTTGACGATAAGAAATGCTGATTTTTGGAATTTGGTTAGTAATTGGTGTCATGATGTAAGTGACTTTGAAAATATTGAATACGGAAGAATTGCAAAAATATGTGGAGCATTCTTGTAATAATAAAACTTTGCGAATTTAGCAAAATAAATTATACAACTATGGGAAAAACCCAATAAAGTAACTAGGTCATATATTGGATTTTTGCATCAAGTTTAGGTATATAAGACGAGTTCAAAATTGGAACTGGGGTCTTGGAAATGTGAAGCGGTTAAGCGCAGTAGCGCTTGACCAAGTATTAAAGAGTGTAAAAAAGTGAAAAGTGAAGCGTAGTAGCGCTGATATATATTGGAAATAAATAAAGTAAAGTGTGTCATTGTATAACTAAAGAAAAGTGTATTATTTTTACGGGTTTTCTGGGAGGACTATATCATCATCACCATCACCTCAACATCCTCAACTAGGTGTATATTGTTTGGTTAAAGAGGAAGCAACAACTTCTACTCGGAACCACAACATAAATTGGCGCAGCCGGTAGGATCACGTTTTTATAATCATACATTATAGAACGTGCAACGTGAGACGACAACATCACCTACCTACGTGGGAGTTTACAGCATTACAGCATATACAACGCCAACAACATTGGTACACGTTTGGTGCAGAATACAAAACGTGCAACAAGGAACACTACACGCGATGGAGGTTTTTTAAAATGCTTAATGGAGAAAAGTATCGATTCACTTAATCAGGAACTCACAGTGTTAAAAAAGGAAAGATTATCAAAGATAGAGGAAGTCGAATATTTAAAAGAAAAAATTGCGAAAGTGAAAGATATTAGATCCCTAGAAATGGGTAATAAAATCACAGAGCTAACACAGGCCAAGGAAGGTCTTAAGCATAAATGCGAAGAACTAAGTGAACGAGCAAAAGTTCTAACAGAGTTATTGCAAGATTCTGAACAGCAGGCCGCCGGTTTAGAAGAAGCATTAAAAAGTAAAGGAGTAAGGGAAGGCGACGTAGATAAATTATTAAACCAAAGGATAATGGAGGGAGAATTACACCGTAAAACAGTGAAAAAATTACAGGGACAGGTGGAGCATTTAACGAAAGAGTTGGATTCTTGTTATAGATCGAAACCAGTAACTTAAAATGGTGAGTGATAATTTTAGTCTCGGAGTTGAGAATTTTTTTAAAACTAAGACATCTAAAGTTAATTTTAAAAATAAAGTAATTGTTAATATTGTGAAAAAAAAAATGTGAGAAATATCATTTTAAAAAATATTTTTAAAAAAAAAAAATTAAAAATTTAATATTGAATATTATTGTTGAAATTTAGGTAATTAATATAATAATGATTTTAAATATTTACAAGGGGAGTTCATTTTAAAGAAAATTGTTTTCATATATTTTTTTTTCGGGGAAGATGTGGCACAGTTATGAACAACAATAATAATAATAATTTTTTAATGATAATGATTTTAATGATTAGTTTTAATGATTTTAATGATTTTAATGAGTTTTAATGAATGATGAGTGATAATTTTTTTTTATTATTTTTTTTCGTGTTTTTGTTTAATATTTAGATTGAGATGTTTTTGATTGCATGTAGGGATCGGGTTGTACTTTATTTTTTTTTTTGAAATATAGGTTGAGTAGGATATTTTTCCGAGTCGGGTTTAGGTTTTTAGTAGCTAGAAGATGATTTGGATTTTTTAGGGATTACGAATTATGTTAAGGAGGAATGAGTTTTCTGCAAAAGACCAGGGAATACTACGGTGCTTTAAGGGCAGTAAACAAAAAATAGAAATTTTTTGGTGAATAGTTATGGTAAATACCATTAATGGTGATATTTTAATAGTATATTGAAATGAGGAAATAAGTTGAGTTATAGGTAGTTAACGAAACTGGGTAATGTAGAAGTTTTGTAGGAAGAATTAGTCTTGATAGTAGTGACAATTCTTTACTTATTAGCAGAATTTGTCTACGTTACGAGAAAATAATATTACGAGAATTAATAAAAAGAAAATGTGGTTTAAGTTAAACAGGGATTTAATTTATAAACTAGTGTCGGAATAGTATAATAAGGATAATTATGACGTTCCGTTTCGGAGTAGTTAGGTCTTGTAGGAGTTTTGTGAGGAATGAAGTAAGAATTAGTATTCATAGTAGTGACAGTTCTTTACTCATTAGCAGAATGTACTTACGTCGGGAAAAATTCAAATATTCCAAGGCACATAACAGAGTAATTTACTAAAATTTCTTTAGCATTTGAAGGATTCTATGGGTAAATAGACGAGGATGTTTTATTTAACTTCTTTTAATATAAAAGAAAAATATGGGATTAGCTTTTAGAGTAAGATAGTAACATGGTTTTTGGATAGGATAATAAACTAGTTGGGTGCCGTATTGGTAATCATATGAAAAGTGTAAAGTATACTTGGGAAAGGCAATTATATGAAATATATCTAAACACAAGAAGAAGAAAAGAAAAAATTAAATACATAAATATTTAGTTGTTCATACTGTAACTACTTCAAGAAAAACCTATGAAATTTATAAGATACGATAATATAAATAAGATCTGTTGTTTTTTGTTGTTTTTTTTTTTAAAAAAAAGAGGAATACTTTAGGATATAAAAAAAAAATATTTGTTTTTATGTTGTATTAAGGAAAAACTCAATTTGTACGTAAAATTTTTTAAACAAAAAAAAAAATGTATTAATAAAACCAATAAAACTGAAATTATTACAACAAGAAAAAGTAAGCGAATTACGAAAATAGGCCTGAAACACCACAAACAAAAAAAAAAAATTGTCGTTGTAAAGCAAGACATTAAAATTTTCAGTGTCAGGTGCAGTGCAGGTGTCGAATTCTGTTAAGTCATTCAAAAATATATTTGACATTGAAAAAAAAAATTGGATTAAATAATATAGAGTGACGTAGAGTTTTTGTTAAATAATAATGTTTTGTTATTGTAAAAGATTGAAATATAAAAATTGTAAAATTATAAAATTGAATGTTGTAAATTGATGTTGTATATCTAGTCTAGCTAGATATATTAACAGAATAATGTTACTTCACAAACCATTTTTGTGAGGTATAATGTAATTAAAGTCAATTCTGCAAACAATGCGGAAACATTGTTACAAAATATTATTGAGTTCAGCTACTGAACTAAATATTTATTTTTTGCAGAATTGCAAATTCATGATTTACGTTAGGAGATAATATTTTAAACCCGCACTATATTTATAGAAAAATTTTAGTGTCAACACAAAGGAAACTCGAAAACTGAAAAAATTTTTTTGAAGATTCAACATATTTTATTATAACCTAAATAATTTTTTGCAAGCAATAATAACTTTTTAATATTTTAAAGTTAAACTAAATGAAAAAACCTTTTGATAAATAAAGAAAAGAGAAAAAAAAAAAAATTTTTTTTGAAGTAACTATTTTTAAAAACTTCTTAATAAGCAAATTTATAAAATTATTTTATAAAATTTTTTTATTGTAAACTTATAACATGTAAATTTTTGATTAGTAATAAAATATAACTATTGTAGAGTAATAATTATAAATATTTTATAATTTTAAGAACAATCACAAATATTTAATGTGAACTTAAATTTGATGCAAGTTTAATATAGACCGCTAGATATGTAACATTGTGTGCCACAATGTTCTTCATAGGGGGAAGGAATGTTATGAGTTAAATAATTAGTCCATTTAACTTTACGTTTTGCAATTTCTCTGTGAAATACGTGTAATATTTTTATTTGTGTACGATCTTAGTTGATCGTATATTTTCCTAAAAATAGGCAAGGTTGTTTGCATCTGGGCAGTTATTGACTAGAACCAAAGCATCAGACCGTCAGTTGACGATAAGAAATGCTGATTTTTGGAATTTGGTTAGTAATTGGTGTCATGATGTAAGTGACTTTGAAAATATTGAATACGGAAGAATTGCAAAAATATGTGGAGCATTCTTGTAATAATAAAACTTTGCGAATTTAGCAAAATAAATTATTATGGGAACCATAGTTGGTATTTATTGGATTTTTGCATCAAGTTTAGGTATATAAGACTAGTTCAAAATTGGAACTGGGGTCTTGGAAATGTGAAGCGGTTAAGCGCAGTAGCGCTTGACCAAGTATTAAAGAGTGTAAAAAAGTGAAAAGTGAAGCGTAGTAGCGCTGATATATATTGGAAATAAATAAAGTAAAGTGTGTCATTGTATAACTAAAGAAAAGTGTATTATTTTTACGGGTTTTCTGGGAGGACTATATCATCATCACCATCACCTCAACATCCTCAACTAGGTGTATATTGTTTGGTTAAAGAGGAAGCAACAACTTCTACTCGGAACCACAACAATTCTATGATGCAAAGAGGGGGTCTGATGCTTTAACATAGCATCCACAAACAAAGAATAATGTGATTCTAATTCAGTCCGATCATACATACTTAATAGTATCCCATGTTCAACATAACCATCATAATACCGTTCCAAGCCCACCATATAGGAAGAAATGTCAGGAAGGGCAGGAGG
>NW_024031450.1:0-22799 GCF_002237135.1 Teleopsis dalmanni
AAATCTTTCAAAACCGTAACATCACCTCTTCACGCATGTCACTAAGAGTGATTTCAACAAAAAGTTACATTTTGCTTATTTAAATACATTTACTAAATATAATTATTTAATTTGATTTATTTAAATAAATTTTTTTTGTATTAAAAACCCGCACGTGTAAAAACGAAATATAAAGAAACTTACGGAAAACGTCAAAAACGTCAGAAAAGAGTTCACTGTAAGAAATGCACCATAAAGCTTTTGTGCAAAAATGTTAAATTGCATCAAAGTTTAATGGAGATTAACTCAAAGCTCTGCGAACTTTAGACAAAAATTTCAGGCGGATGCATATAAAAGACAACGCATTTTTGTAAAAATTCAGTGTCCCTTTCCCTCAGACCCCCGTCAATCAAATTTGCTTTGCTGACGACTGCATCATCTTCATGTGGTCGTCTAATCCCTCCCGTATCTCAAATGAGCTGAATGCCCATCTGAGGACCCTCCTTGAGTATTACACAAGGCGAAAGATTAAGCTCAACCCCAGTAAGATCTCAGCTATAGCTTTTCAAACCCTAAAAAGAGATCGTAGAGGATTTGATGCCTCTGCCATCAAGCTTAAACTTGACAAAACCCCCATTGAACTTGTCGCTAAGCTAAAATACCTTGGTGTTGTGCTATCCTCCTGGAACGACTTCATCCCTCGTGTTGACTAAGCCTTCCGCTATGCGCGGTTTTGGCATACTCAGCTAAAAAATGCTCTTCGTAGGCACAACCTTCTCAACTGATGGTTGTGTTGTTTATAGCTGCTCTGCTATGAACAGCTCATTCGCTCCTTACTCTCGTATGCTTTCCCTACTTGGTCTGCAATTTCTTCTGCACAGATAGAAAGAATCCGTCTTTTCGAGCGCAAGCTCCTTCGCGATTGCACCAATTACGGGCGCAAGCCTAACGGCAAGCATTTTTCTAACTCCGTTCTTCTGGACTTAGCCAAAATTACTTGCATCGACGAGAATCTCCTCTTACTCGCTCGAAGATATTTCACGCAGCTGTACAACCTCCTGCTTGACATCTCAGCCCCTTGCACCCTCCTTGTGGACTTAGTCCAGGGTTTACGCTACAAGGGGGGAGGGGGGAACAATACCAGATTGAAAAAGAAGTCTGACCAACGAAATCACACACAGTATCAATTATACAACCACGAGCAAAGTAATCTTCTCGATCAACGCTTTATTTTTATCCTCGCAAGCGGATACAAGAGTCACTGAAGATATAATCCTGCATTTTGAACTTTCATTACTTTTTTACTCTAACACTCTATGCTGTAAAAGAATAATTTTCAAATAATATTAAATAAACACTTGGAAAAACTTATATAAACGGGTATGTACTTTGAGAAGTCCTGTCCTCGCGAATACAAATTTATTGCAGCGAATCTGGAAAGTGACTGAGGATATCCCAGCAAAAGAAACGAAAAATCCGTGTCGTTATAAAATGTACATCTAAATTGAATGTAAACTACATATATATATATTTAATCTTTTAACTCCTAGGAGGAGCATAGGGCCTCAATGTAAACTGGTCTAACTTAAACTAAAACGTTGTAATGACGTAGAAAATGCCAAGTTTTAGAACACAAATGTAAAAATTCATCTGGTGATATTTAGTGTTGCTTAGGTGGAAGACTTTAAAGGCAGCCTGCGTACACCTACATGTATGGTATAGAAAAAACATCTTTTAACATAATTTCTTCAAACTCGTTCGGGGGTGTAGAATATCATTAGTTTCTAAAGTGTCATTGTATTGAAGAATTGGTGTTTCTTTTTATCACCTTTTGGCATATAACTTACTTCTTTCTATTTCTAGGTCTTGATCCATATATATTTTTATGAATTGGTGACAACATTTAATAGCTTAAGTTTTCAGCTAAGAGTGTTTGCAGCACCCAATTTGCTAATAGCTTTCTGATATCCGAATAATTATACAAAATATGCTAAGTGTAATACATTTTGTTGTTTTAAAGGTGTCAGCTATCTTCTCGAATGCCACGTAGTAGTAATTTAAACTGATTTGATTAATTTAATCAAATTAATACTGAATTTAGATTTCCTGAACATTTAATGTTATCAGAGCAAATCACTATTGTTCTTTTACTAAAAGACGTATTAGTTTATATTGACAAAACAGAGCTACTATAATTGTTTACTAGCTATTGCTGGGTCTGAAAGGTGTTTTTTTAAAGGTTGAAATCAATGTTGTACTGGTACACTTAATGAAGATGTATCGATTGTTTTAAAAATTATAAGAGTTGCGTCACTAAAACCATAGTCTGGTTGACTCATACCATCCAAAGGTAGGCACTTTCTAAAATTCAGACAATTCCATGTTATATATCAATCATTAGTCATCTTTGCAATGATGATTATTTTCAATTCTATCAAAAATAAATAAAGTTTAACTATTATAATAACTTATAAAAATTTTATTCACTACATACTAAAGTGTGGTATATAATAATAGTTACATGCAAACTGTTTTAGATTTTGCTTAGATAAAATAATTAAATTTTAATATGAATTTTTTGTTCCACCGTGTTTCAACGATAGATAACATATATCGATGAAACATGATAGTTTGAAACTTTTAAAGCTACCCCCGTTTAATTACGTCTTGTTTTTTTTTTGGAACTGAAAAATGCGTTTAAAGATAATTTAATTTATATATTTTGAGGTACCAAACGTTCAAATACAGATACCCCAATTACCACTTTGCCAAGCAACATACACAAATTTTACACATTTACATACAGAGAACTGTTGTTTTTTTTGCAACAAACAAAAATTCATAAATAAAAGCATTTAAATACGCAGATAATTAAATTAATAAAGAACGAATAAAATTGAACTGATAAAAGGAAATATTAAATATTAATTAATTTACAACAAAAATAAAACATGTATAGATTCACATTTATATAATTTGTTGATAGATGGTCGTGTGTGCAGAAGAATATGAACGGCTGCATTAGCAAGTTCATCATGCCTGAAAGTATGCAAAGCATTTTATGTAAATCCTTAAAAGTTCTTTGCAAATTTCTTCTACCATGAATTAAGCAACCGCTGCTGCTGGTGGTGCTGCCTCAATTGATTATTAATTGCTGCTATTTAAAAACTACTATTCCCTCTGCTACATTTAAGTTAAATAAGTTCTCATAATACCACCGCATTTCACATCTTCATTTGTCGATATTTAACCCAACTCACCTTAGTTAAGCAAAGTTGCGCACACAAGAAAGATAAGCAATAAAAAGCAGAGATTTGAAAGTCTGTCTGTTTATCTATGTAATTCCCTTATGACCTTTTTACATGATTTTTTCAAAAGCTAGTTTTGCATATAATATCCAGCTTACCTATATAAGTGTTTGTATGTGTGTAAAACTTAGCAATGCTACCAACCGTCGTGCCTAACTATTCAATCATGCTAGCCCGCCCAACTTAACTTGTAGTTTGCGGAATCAGTAAGCCATGTTGGCGTATTGCTCCAACCACAGCAATATTGTGAGCTTATTAATTATTCATAAATATTGCTTTTCGCAATTAGTTAATGCAAGAATGATTGATTTACAGTACGGAGTTCTGGTTGTTGCGGTGCATAAGCAAGTGTTGCCAATCCGCAAGCGGGTGTGGGTGAACTTACAACTATCTTGCCTGTACAGTACAAGGGGTTGCTTTGTAAGCCATTGTACATTAAACTTAATGCGTAATATTTTATATTTGCATTGAAGAGCATTTCAAGAGCTTTTAAGTATTCATGAAAGATGAATAAAGCAACCGACTTTACACTGAAACATCATATGTGGTGAATTCAATTCTTAAATTGTGTTGTATGTTTCATTGATCTAAGCATTTTGAAATGCTATCAGAAAAGAAAGTCTCACAAAGGAAGAAAGTTGAATGTAGAATAGAAATAAATAATTTTAAAAGTTCTCTAATATTTTTTCTTCCCATTATAATTTAGGGCTGTGGTCAGCCAAATAACCCGTATGCATTGGCAATGCAATCCAAAGCTTACTCTATAAATTTATACTCCAATCTAAGTTTGCCTTAAACTATAAGTTGAAGTTGTGGAATTGGTTCAAAAAGTGGCATAAGGAACTTTCAATATATGTTCGTCCGCAAATTTTCAAAAAACAAAACATATTTGTAGTTTATATGTCTAATTGTGCCAGATTTTTAACAGGAATGTTCATCTCTTTGT
This sequence comes from Teleopsis dalmanni, assembly GCF_002237135.1. Classification (NCBI taxonomy): domain Eukaryota; kingdom Metazoa; phylum Arthropoda; class Insecta; order Diptera; family Diopsidae; genus Teleopsis; species Teleopsis dalmanni. The sequence goes on from NW_024031450.1 coordinate 4,234, forward strand.
CATTACAACTGTTATATATTCATACATGAGGTATTCCTACATGAAGCAGGTAAAAGATTATTACATATCATATTCGTTTTTTGCCACAATTCCAGTATTTCATTGTCCTGTGGGCGTTTTATAAAGCTAGCCACCAAATATTCTGACAGTTCATTTAGAAGTTTACCATGTGATTCTGCATGGAGATTTGTGTGATTCGTTGTTTGCATTTATGAGCCTTATGATCTAAATTTTCTAATAGTTCGATTATGTCAAACGGATATGTATTTGAAAGGCGACATTTCAAGCTATTTATAACTCTTGATACGTGTAAATTAATTTCAAAATGAGTAAAGTATATGAAGAAAAAAAGTGTAAAATGCAGCAAAAACATATCGAATAGTTTCTTCGGTTTACGGTGAGAATGTTGCAAATGAACGCCGAAAGCAAGAGTAAACCACTTGATTTCGTTCTAAATATTTTGATGTCAAAGGTGCACTTTGCCCCTGGTTGGCCAGTCACTCGAAGAAGTCAAAGAAATATTTAAACTTGTTGAGCAAGATTGACACACAAGCTATCAGGAGATAGCGGAGGGCACTACACATAAACCACATGATAGTTTGGAATCATTTAAAAAGAGCAAGCCAAAGTAAAGACGTCGGATACTTGGATTTCTCTGTAAATTTGTTAAATCAAATTATAATCAGCGAAACGCTGCTGAAACGCAACGAAAACGAATTTAATGGATTAAATACGAGACAACAAAACACAAGCGATTTTAGTTTAAACCCAGTAACACTCTACAAACCACTTCAAAGCCTGTATTGACGGTAAAGAAGATTATATTGAGTGTTTGATGAGATTGGAAGGGAATTATCAATTACAAGATGCTCCAGCCAGGTGCAACAATTAAATCGGCCCTCTAATGTTCACAATGTGACCCACTGAAAATCACTGAAAGAGCCACTGAAAGATCACTTGGGCAAGTTTTTTGTCGATAAGCCACCGAAACTCTACACCGATACAATAATGAAGTTACATGAAAACCGGCAAGAAGTCGTAAGTAATAATGGTCAATATAGTGGTTAATACTTAATTAAAATTGATTATCAATAAAGAAAAATTTTGTCCAAAAATGTTCCAAAAAACCGGGTACATTTTTTAATAGACTTTATTTTCTGATGACAAAATTCTTAACAAGTATTACGTACGTGCTTATTAGTTCTAGTGAGCAAATATTTATATTAGTTATATCATATGAAATAGTGTTTTTTAATTTAAAAAATTCATATTTTCCTATAAATAAACACTTAAAATCACATCTGAAAACATTAATTGTTGTGAATATTTATAGTTCAAGTCAAGCGCACCAGCAGTATTCATGAGCAGCGTTTGTGATCTCTGTGAACTATGAGTTTCCTTGTAATCTCTTCAAATATAAGTTGTATCAGTTAGTATTTAGCTACTCTAGGGGTTACAGAAATTAGTACAGCATATATATTAAGCATGATGCAAAGCTGCGAAAACTCAAATATTAATGAGAAGGTTAAAGTTGCTGAAAAACATCTTTTAGACTTTGAAAAGTATTCTGAAGAAGAGTTATAAGATGTGAAAATTTGCTGTTTTTGAAATTGAATATACACAAAGATAAATAAATTCCCATAGGAAAACAAATTAGTTGTAGCAATAAGTTCCTTAGTAGATACAAATGTAACCTTAATGGGAAAAAATATACGTATAAAGCATAGTTTACAGCTTACCATGGCAGATGCTAAAGTATCATTCACATTAGTTTTACTAAAAAATGCTACATATGTAATAGAACTTCAAAGGATTTCAATGATTTGAATACAGCTCTACCAGTAAGCAAAGATTGTCTAACATTTAGTTTATCAATTCTGCATGCTAGAATACGACTATTTAAGAACAATGGCAATCATGTCCAGATAGTGACAGAGTTGTAACCCTGGTGAGAAAAATTGAACTTCAAAACGCATTTAAAAAGAAAATGAGTCTTATTGTAGATGTGCCTATACTTGGATTCGGAAATAGTAATGATAGAAACACAAGCAGACTATTTTTTTCAGAGCATAAGTTATCAACAGAAATCACGAGTATAGATCCAGACCTGATTTTTCGTTTAAAGATGATTTTGGAAGTCATATCAAGTGGATGTCATATAGATGCTAAACTGTACGAAATGTTGTGCTCATGATATTCTATGATGATTCTACGACTACTATGTATAAGATTCTTATTCATGGACACATTGTGATTAAAAATGTACTAATGCGTATAGGACGACTATAGATGTATTAAATATACTGCTATTAACATCAGATCCTTTCCTGACTGGATCGAGACGAAAGTTAAAAAAAAAATATTAAATACTTCCTTCTTACTAATGAACTAGAAGTTACTATAATGTGCTTAAGTTAGAGAGATGCACTTAGCTCAGATAGCGAGGAAATAAATTTTTAAATATCTTAAATTTTTTTAAATTTATAGCTATTTTTCTAAGGTAAAAATATTTTACATGCTTTCAGTAAAAATTTTACTATTATTGGATATACGAATATATAACATACATGTCAAAAAATTGCATAAAAAACTGAAATACTTTTTATTATTATAATATAAAAGTTGTTTTTTTATCTAACTTCAGAAAATTATATATCAAGTGGAGTTATATATTGTTGTTGAGCAATATTCTTTAAACACATTTCAAAACATATATTAATTTTTATAATATGTTCTTTTTGCTTTCAAATTGTTTTTTGCAGTGTATTTAATCTTGACATTTGTGTACCACTTTTGTCTTCCTTATAATATTTTAAACTTGATCATTTCAATGCCCTAATCTCAACTCAATTCAACTCAACTCATCTCATATCTGAACTGGGCACAATGTATGCTACGAAAATTTGTTCTACAGACTTGGCTTAGTATAGCGCAGTGCAGTTCATCGCAGGGCAGGAAGCGGTAGCGGTAACGCAGCGCAACTCAACTCAATCCAACTGAACCGAACACAACTCATTGGAACACCAATTGATTCAAATTACAAATGCTTTGATATAAATTGTATTTCTGGACAAGTGCATTAAATCGATAATAACCACAATACTAGCAAAGGCATAGCAATTGCAACTGCAACAACAACAACAACAACAACAACAACAACAACAACAACAACAGTAACAACTACAACTTCAATCACAACTACAACTACAACCACCATTGTAATAGCTGTAATCCAAACTATACTACAAAAATTGTATTCCACTTAAAATAAACGTATGTATGTATGTACATATGTATGTATCCATATAATATTAATATTCACATATACTAATGTGAACTTTGCAAAAACAACAATCACACAACAACAACAACAAAAAAAGCGTATCGTGCAACCACAGGTGAAATTCTGGTATTGCGAAATTTGTAGGAAGCGCGAAAGTATGTGTGTGTATGTGTGTGAACAATGATGTACTGTATTATATATGTGTGTGTGTGTCAGCATACATATTCATTAATGTGTACAGTTATAATATACTAGTACATATGTATGTGAATTAGAGTGCAGGAACGTATTATCATGTGTGTGTGTATGTGTGTATGTATGTATGCCTCTGTAAGTATCGAGTAGAAGCAGGAGGCACCAGTGTGATAAATGCAAATTAATTAGTCAAAACGCACAAGTGCGTTTGATTGCTTTTGAAACAGAATTATTGTATTAAGCAATGATTAAAGCTCTGCCAGTCAGCAGAATAAGTCGATACAAATGAGCCGATGCACACGTACATACACATACATAGTAAAGCGAAGAGTAGGCGAAATGTAGGTACTACATAAATACATTTAGATAAATACGAACAAATAAACAGAGAGTTCGAAGCAGTTTCAACATTTTTCCTAAGTTCATTTCTTAGCCAGGATTGGAGTTGCTATTGGTTTCCATTAAGAGTTTAATTCGAAATTATATATACACAAATATATATCCATACAAATTTGTCCAAATGTATGGTATCTATTATTTTGATTTTGTTTATGATTTAAATATCTATCATTCGTTCTCGGTTTTATTTCATTGGCTTTCTGAAGCATCAGATTGTAGTGCTCATGCTGTGTGAAAAGTGCAATACACACATACATACACATATATGTGCTTACCTATAAATGTATATATATTACATATATATATATTCTGTTACCTACAATATCTATATTGTATTACTTGATCATCAATAGATATTTATTTCGATGTCAATTTAATAGTATTTTGTAATATTAATGTAGAATATATCATAAATATGTGGGGGCTTTTTGGTATTTTTCGTGCCCCTTTGCATTTTTCGTTTTTTCATAAACAGACAGTTTTTTGCCATTGTGTCTGTCATTTTTATGTTTGATAGCATATTTTATGCAATGACAATGGCTTTGGCCTCACCACTGTTGGTAGTTTATAAATCATTCGAGATAAGCCCCAGTACAACGTGCAACACCTGATGCTTTTTAAAGAATGCCTTTCGGTAAAAATTGCAGTACCAACTAAATGGACGAAAACATACTTTGCCGGCGCACAAACAGACACACACATACGGAGGGACTGACAGACGAACGGACGGACGGACGGACGGATGGATGGGATTGGAGAGTATAAGGAAAATAAAATTTTCAAAAATATACTTGTAAAGAAATGAAAAAGACCAACAAAAAGTTATCAATAAAAAAATGTTTAAATAAACAATATTCAATGAAAATACAAAAGTTCAAAGAAAAATTGATTCAAACATGAAAATGCAAATAACATAAAAGAATTTGTGCAATAGCAGCAAATTTGTTGCAGTTGTCGTTGTTCTTGTTGTTGTTGTTTTTGTTGTCGTTGATGTTGTTATTCCGATTGTTGTTAGTGTTGCATACTTGTTGGCAGTAGCAGTGGCAGTGGCAGTGGTAGTATCAATAACGCCAACAATGCAAGGTAATTTAATGTGCAGCACACAAAATTACAAGATAAATAGCAGAAAATACAGAGAAGAAAAAAAGAAAATAACAGAACAGCAAATGTGAATAATGTACATATCGTTAATCAAAGCACATATTTTCCAACACTGGTTAAATGTAATTCAAATTCATATTCGGCGCATGAAATATTTTGCTTTAAAGTTAGAACAATTTTGTGTATAAATTTAATTATTTGTGTTCATGTTTTTTTTTCATTTAACATAGTATTGGCATATTTAATACAACTTATTATTATAGAAAAAGCTTCTCCCTTATTTTCTTTTTACTCGTCCGACCATTTGTTATTGACGGAAAAAAAATTTGGTTTTTTTTTCAGCCTAAATGTATGTAAATAAAATAATGTTTTAGATATATCTGGCCTCTTTTAGTGAATGGCCTCACGCAAATGACGCATAACGCATAACAGACCATCCGGAAGAAATTCATAGTGCACCACACCACGAATATCGAAGAAAACAGTTAGCATAACCTTGATTTTGGACCGACTTTGGGTGCTCTTTTCGGTTTCGGCAAACCTTTGAAGCAAATTCATAGACCCATGTCTCATCACGAACTCATCAGTTATGATGCGTTCGATGAATGTGGAATGTGGGGTCACTATCTGCATTGGAAATCATTTCCTTGGCCACATCACAACGACGCTTTTTTTGATACTCAGCTTTTTTGGCACTAGCCGAGAAGTGACGCGTTTCAAATCCAAAACATTAGTTAAAATGTGTTCGACCGATCCATATGAGATGCCCAACAACACTGCAATCTCTCTAATTAGTTCACAACGATTTTCCAACACGATCTGCTTCGCTGATTCAATGTTTTCTTGGGCAGCCAGGGATCTCACTCATCATGGTCTAGGCTTGTACGACCGTCTTTGAACCTTTTAAACCACTCGTATACTCGTGGTTGCGACACACACAAATCACCAAAGGCCTTTTTTAACATTTTTTAACAGTTTCGGCACACTTGAATCTATTTACAATACAAAATTTGATGCATGCACGTTGTTCTAATTTTTAATTTTTGATACCAATTGGATAAGCGCGGGAATTCAAAAATTAAAATTCTCGTTCTTTTTTGATCACAAGGTATGTAAATTTAAAATAACTATTGCATTTTTTCACGTTATATCTACGCAAAAGGTGCATTCCACTTAGGTGCACTCCACTTAGGTGCCTATGAAACCCTCTGGAAGTATTCCCTTTCGCTACAAAGCTAAGAAAAGCACAAAATCTTTACAGAAATTTAGTTGAGACATGAGCACAAAAATCGTATGGACGGAATAATATGTAGCAATTTTATGTCAAAAACAAAAAAACAAAATTTAAATACTTTTGTAGGGATGAAGTGAAGAATAGTAAGCTAATTTAAAATTTATATTACTCATATAAAGCGTGAGTAATTATTCATAGTGAGAAGTGTGGGATGTGGTTTAGATCGCCTTCACGTGGTGCACCCTGGGTGCTGCCAAATGACTTATTCGCTTCCCTTGATGTTGTCCTTTTCATGCGCTCCAGCATCCTTTAGTAACGATCGCTTGGTTCTCGTGCTTCGATTAGATCATCCCTTGTGTTTGATTGCTTTGGGCTGAACTGCAGCTACCAGACCTCTCCTACATTAATCTCATTGACCAGGGCACCTCACCGATGTCAGACGAGGATAAGCTCAACAGCACCGTTATCTACTACTGTGGTAAAGAACCGAGATGCGTTAAGTGTGCAGGTAAGCAAAAGACAGAAGACTGTTTAAAGCCTGATGCTCAGTAACCAAAAATGCTGCAATTATGGTGAGTCTCACGAATTTGCAAGCCCTTGGGAGTAAAATAAATCTAATTCAATCTACTGATAACAACCATAACTCTACAGTTAAGAGCACCATATCATTAAAACCAAATCAAATCCAGCCAGTAAGCCTAATTTCATACAAATAAGCTCTACTATAAATTTAATATCCACTTCGGCAAAAAAGCATACGTTTTCTGAAATCGCTAAAGGCAATGCTCTTCAAAATATCGAACAGGATCTACTTAACCAAATTAATTAATAAAATTGGAAGAAAAAATATATAAACTAATATTATGAGTATTTTAGCAATCTTACTTACGATAAAAACACCTATTATTCCTTGTGAAAACACTCGAAAAACTTAAAGTAGCCGGTCTTACAAAACTATCCTATTCGAAGAAACGATGGCAACAGGGCCAAAGATGATCGCGGCAAATCTAATGCATTTTGCAAGTACTTGGCTAACGTTTTTACAATAGATAATAACGATAATAGTCATCTTGATCCCATAGATCCTCCTTTCTCATTTAAATTAAAAAAATCCACTGGATTTGATGTGATTACCATTGAAATGTTGTGTCAGATGTATCTATTAGCTAACGTAAATATTTAACACTGCACTTCAATTAAAACGTGTGCTAATTATGTGGATAATATCGGAGGTAATTATGATCCTATAGCCGGGAAAATCTGCGCACGACGTGTCATCATATAGGCCTATATCACTACTACCAATCATGTTCAAGATACTCGAAATAGAAATTTTAAAAAACAATAGGGTGTATTGAGTGTAACATATGTCATATTAGATGACAGTGTCATACCAATTCACTAATTTGGCTTCAGAAAGTATCATTTTACAAATGACCAGATTCAAAGAATAACAAATATTATCAAAAAATCCTTTGAAAACAAAATGGTACGCTCTGCAGTTCTTTCTCGACATATCATAGGCCTTTTATAATGTGTGGCACAGAGATCTGCGAAGACATTTATTCGGATATATGTCCAATAAAAGCGGGCGTTCCTTCTGTAGTCTCCTGTAGTACATGTTTACCTGCGCTCGAATAGGAGACACTGAAGTGTCTGTTGCATCTTTGACTTATCTAAAACTAAAATTATGTTTATGGGCACCCTATTCTTTAGCGCGCTCGACAATATTTCCAACATTAGTATTGGCCAGATATTTTCATTTATCAATACGTCTGGCTGGTTCAAATTGTCTAGCGTATTCAATTGTTAAAATGAATTTTGAGAATTACTAGGTATACATTGATAAACCGTATGCCACGGAAACATCGTTTGTTTTTGCTGAGGTATCACTCAGTCGTGGTCCGGGTCGTTGCTTTAAATTTGTTTTATTGATTAGTTCGAGAGTTAGTAAAGATTAGAATATAAAGATAGAATATATTTACTAAAACTTTTTTTAAGTTCTATAATTTAAATGCTTTAATTCAGCAATGAATTGGTATATGCAAATGCTATTTTTCGTATCCTACGTATATAAATTAATATAACATTGAATTAAGAATGTTTTTTGTAGAGTACTTCTTTAATATATTATATGACAAAGATGTCTCATTATGTTCTCCATCTGTACCAATATTAAAACTAAATACGGTAACGTTGATATAATATAACATGAATAAATCGTATTCCTATCGAGACAGTATGATTTGGTAACGTGATACGTAGAGCCGCCCTGTTATACACCGCAAATATGTTTCTTTGCGTGTTACAATGTCTAGTGCATCAGCCTACATTTCGCCACCACATAGAGGGATGGCGTTTATTGTTGCCATCAACACTTTTGGGATTTTCGCAACAGGTCTTCTGGTACTAGCCTTTAGCTTCTTCCAGACGACAATGGCTTTTGCTGCTTTTTCCACTCCATGTTGTCATCTCGGCACTAGCTGTTATTTGCGCCATTTTTAACCAATTTTTGTGGAATAGCTTAATTTTCGGTTTGTTAAATAACTTCCAATTAATTTACTTATATAAGCAGGTACCTGAACTGTTTTCTATCGCGTAAATGACGTCCCTCCATCTGAGAGCCTTAAAAACATTTCTTATGTTTAAGATGGCAAGAAGTATTATTGACCTTTTGAGTAGTGATTACCGCATTGGGTAGCTTTTGCAGTCAAGATAACCTCAGCGATGGCTCCTATTGTTGATCTTTAAGCTCTGAAGGCATATTGTTTAGTCCTAAAACCAGCAACTGCTTCTTCCGCCGATATTAGTTTAGGTTTTATCATCTATCGGCCTACCGGAATCCCCCGATGTTTTTGCCCAAATATGGAGCATTTACTGTTGTCCCAAGACTACTCAAAAACTATAGTAGGTAGAAAGCTGAATTTTGGTGTCCAAAAAACCTACAAAACTTAAAAAAGAAACATTTTTGTGACATATTCCACCTTTTTTTATTATTGAAAAATCGTGTGTATGTGTTCAGTGTTATAAATTAGTTTTTTAAAAGCACTTCTAAGAACAATATTGTCCTGAAGGTTTTGGGTCTTATGTAGAATTTTATTACTAATCGAAATCAAAAATATTATATTAGAATATTTGCAACATATTCTTTGAAAATTCATTTAATGGAAATATAGGAAATATATAGCGGAAGAAAAAAATTTTGAAAAATTTCGAAACATAATGACATCCTGAAAATTTTTATTTCGCAGAAAAATTTAAAACTGAATTTGAATAAAATATAAAAAATTAAAGTTCTGGGGATGTATTTTGAAAAAAATTTTTTTTCATCTAAATGATTTTTCCATAGCAATCTCTTCTCCACAGATAGCTTATACAAACGTTTTGAAAATAGTCTTCCCAATCAAACCAGTAGGACTTGAATGAATACTTAGTATTGCTGTATCATCGGCTAATGCAGAAGTAAAAAATTTATTTTGATTTAACTTGAGTGTTAAATCAACTTGAGTGGGTAAGGCTCTAGTATACATCAAATAAAATATAGTTCTTAATACGCTTTTTTTGCGGAACACCAGGAAAAATGGGGCAAATAATGAAAAAATAATTTTTTTAACACGTACGAAATGCCGTACCAAAAAGGAAGCTTTTTAATATGTTATATACCTATGTTGGAATGAACAAAACCAAAAAACCAGTTTTTTAGAATACCTCAACTGATAACTATATTAAATTGTATTATTTCAAACCTTAATTGGTGGGGTTCTTAAATTTGAAGTCATGTGTAGTATAGTATTATTAGACCCATTATTTGCTTTAAAAACATTAAATAAATGAAGCTTGAAAGTAGATGCATTATCCGCATCAGTACAACTCCATTCTCATTTTGTAACTGTATTGAGTATCTTTAAGGATTAGTTTTTTATGTTCTTATCGCAGTGTCAGAAAGAATAATCCAAACTGGGAAATCCATTTGGAGATTGTAAATTTGATGAAAGACTTGTTTCATTCTCTTCCTTAATAGAGAGCGTAAATATTTTAATACAAATTTAGATTACTCTTTAGAGATGGTTGTAAGGATGGAAATTTTGTACAAATTTCCAACCTACATCTGTAAGAAATAAAGTGCATTAAAATTAACATCGAGATAATAAATAAATACTTACCTGGAATCACTCCCCAGCACACTTGTCTATAGCATACTTCAATAGCTGGATGTTTCTATAAATGAATTTATTAAATATAATTATCATTTAGAAAATTGGAAAACAATTACAAATACCTTTGCACTACCACTTTACGCACATCGCTTGGAGTAATTTAAACAAAAGGGAACGTCGTTTATATAAATAATTTTATTAAATTAATTATTAAAACTCCGATATTACTTATTAAATAATTTGACTTATTTTAATAAATTATATTCAATTCAATTTAAAAAAAAACGCGCACATGTAAAAAGTAAAAATATAAACAAACATTGCAAACGTCAAAAACGTTAGAATGCAGTTCGCTGCAAAAAGATGTACAAGGAAGCTTTTGTGCAAAAGTGTAAAATTGCATTAAGTTCAACTAATATCAACTCAAAGTTTTGTGTACTTTACACAAAAAGTTCAAGAGGATGCGTGTAAAAGACGGCGCAATTTTCTAAGAATTCAGTGTGTCTTGTATGATCACTCAGTGGCATTGTATGTCAAAAATATAAATTAAATATAAATTTTTCCATGACACGAAGGCGGTTTGAAGTCGTAGTGTATAATTTATTAAAATATATATATAATTGTTTACGAGTGCATGGGCGGCTTTAAGTCCAGGCGCGTGGACACTATATATATATATTCAGTGTAAAAAGACATATACATATACATTCACTAACCCCGTTTCGTCCAGTAGGTACTCATCGAGCAGGATAATCACCGAAATTATACAAAGTAACAAACACGAACCCGATCAGCCACCATTGTGAACTCTACAGGGATTGCCTCCAAATAGAGCTGGTCTCAAGGAAACATCTCAAGTCATATCCAATTAAGTTTAACCAACCTCTTTGAAATTCGATTAAAAAAATAATATTTTATATATATATATATATCATTGAAATACATTTAAAATCTGCATACGTTTGAAGCTATCTTATATAAATCTTTGAAAATTGTACAAATTGTTAATTTCAAGGTTTATTTAGTTACGTTTAATTGAATTCTTTTCTTTATTACATATAATTTTAATGAATTATTAATATTTTAAATAAATCTGCATTTAAAATTTAACCGCCATACTTTTATTTTGAGAAGTCCAGTCTCCGTGATTATAAATTTATTGTAGCGACCCCCTGGAAAAGACGAGGATACCCCAGCATAAATTATAACGAAACGGGAAAATCCGTGTCGTTACATGGTAAAAGGTATATATGCTGATTGGCTATGTCCTCTCCTCGAAGATCATGTGAGCACTGTCAACTAATCTAATTTAACTCATAAATGATTTTCTTTTTATATTTGTATATATATATATAAAATTTGTTTCAGCGATAATTTTATATCTCCATCGCTCCATAAAGTGTCTTTATTTGCTGGGGGACACACTTAACTTATATGCCATGTGTCAATGTACATTTCCAATCCAAAAATCAGCGAGAGCCATTCTTATTGGAAGCATCTTCGTCAATACAAACTTCGTCAACACAAAAAAACTATACACTTGACTACAACAATAACTACAGAAACAAGAAAACGTTAAACACTAACAAAAACACAAACACATTATCAAAAAGAAGACATTTAAATGAAAAACGAAAAAAAATTGATTAATAAAATGCCAGGCAGTTACGAGTAATAAAATCTAAAAATAAAAGAAGTCGATTGCAGCAAACGATTTAATTACAAATAAAGTAATTTTTAATTGAATAACCACTAACGTTGATGAAATACTCTTACGTACTAATACACACGCTGTAACACACTCATACACCGCCAACCAGACAAACAAGACCCATACATAGATAAACTACTGTGCAAGTGAATGCAAAACACTGTTGCATCAGTGCGATATTTCTGTTTTTGTTTTTGTATTTAGTAATTTTTTTTATCTCACAACTGAAGCCTACTGCGCTGCTTACACAAGCGGGGATTTCCTGTGCTCTGCTGATGCTGCAGTTGTGACAGTGCTGTTCCTTCGCTGTTTTTTGCATGGTGTTTGTGAGTTCGTTATGTACACATATATGTTACTCTACATGTACATACAAATGCGCATACGTTTTAGCCACATGAGGGTTTTTGTAGATTACTTTCTCAGTCTGTTGGCCACACTTGCGCTACGTTATTGCTATTGTTGTTATTGGTGCTGTAGCTGGTGCTGTTGCTGCTGCTGCTGCTGCTGTTAATGTTATAATTTTTTATATAGATTATTTTGCTGAAATTGAAAATACATTGACTTAATTGCAAATTAATTGCTTCATCATTGGTCGAACAAATGCGGAATGCGAAATGCAAATAACCTTTTACAACGGGATCAAGTTCGGAGCTTCATATAATGCATACTTTTTGCTGCCGGTCCTTGTAATTATTCGTGTACTTTTTGTTTGGGTATTGATTTCAAACTCACCAATAATTCTGATACATTGCAAATTGTATGTGGCAATGCAGTGTTGCATTCTTCTGTAGACATTCCGTGTGGAATTCCTGAATGCAACTGGTTTGGGCTGATACACACTGCTTTCAAAATATTAAACGATGTTTTTAGTAAAAGTTTCACAGTTTCAAAAGTTATCTTTAATAATTCCATTATGTATCTATCAATCAGTTTAATTACATGAAACTCAATGATGGTTTTTCCTTTTCTATGCGCACGACTTAATGCTTAAAAACTGTATTAAGTTTGGCATGATGTGTGTAATGCAGACAAAGAGTTTTTTTTAGAGATCCCCCAATTACATATAATTTTATGTCATGTTTGCTTGTTAAGTTGGAAAGATTTGGATATGCTTGTTTATCTTCTTTGATGCAAAAAAGCACATTAGCTATTGAACAACGGACGTCCAATTTGAATTCATCAGTGAAACTATTTCAACTAAATTTGTAACTGAATGATTAATATTGCACTTGAATATATTAATATTGCACTTGCAATGATAACTCAAAAACATGTGTTAAGATCGAATGCAATACTCATAATAAAATTTAAGTGTTCGTACACAAGTAGAACTTATTGTAATTATTATTGCATTATAAGTAATCATTAGTTGTACACAGCATTTACACGGATTTTTGATAGTAAAAGGGTTTATGTTATGTTATGTTAATGTGTCATTAAAACGTATCTGGGTACCCCAATGGCTTAAGTTCTTGTGAATTTATTATAAGCTGGAGCCCAGAATCTTGTGTTTTCCACTTACCTTACTGAGGGCACAATACCTTGTGACGACTATAATAAACAACTATGTCGTCACAACAATAAACTTATTATTATCAATCATTTCCTTGTGTGTAAATTTTATCAACAACACTAACCATTTTCCTTTGGATGTAAACACAAAATTTGTGTTTTTGCTTTATATGCAAAAAATTGTAGTCGACAAAAACAAAAGGAGAAAATCGTATAAAAGTAGACGAAAAATCGAACAGAAATCACTTAGTTGCAACACATAGAACAGTGCACATCGCAGCTCGTGCATCGGATCACTTGGTCGTAGCGCATAGAACAGTGCACATCGCAGCTCTTGCATTGGATCACTTGGTCGAAACATTTAGACCAGTGCACATCACAGCAGTTGCATGAGAACTTGGTCGCAGCACTTAGAGCAGTGCACATCGCAGCCCTTACATCAAGTCACTCGGCAGCAGCAACAATACACATCGTCGCAGCAACAGTCATTTCGCAGCACAGCGCCGACAAGGAACATTTACATAATGTTCCTTGTCATTAAACACCCATGGAAGACTGTGAGCTATCCCAGCTATCAACGGCCGTGAATAGGTTCATTAGAAGTTTTTAATCAAATGTCAGAATTTTGAAGCTATTGAATCTCAATAAAAGCTAATAAGTTCCTGATAGTTCTTGATCGAGTTATTACTCTACTTCTATGCCAAATAAAATTCTTCTAATCAAATAGTACTGCTACGGACCTGCAGCTCTGTATATGCTAACTTGGTGAAAGTAATATTCCACTAATATTTCTTTAAATAGTACTGTAAGAATCTAGAGGTCTTTGCATGCCAAATTTGTTGATAACTAATTTATTCTACTTACCAAACATGGTGTGTCTTAACCTATATTTATTAGTAGCCAGTTAACTTGAGAATAGCCTTCAACTTAATTTGATTGAAATTAATCCAAAAATTATATAAATGAATTAAAATTAGGAAATTAGGAAAATTAGGAAAATCTGGTTTCTAGAAGATAGCTTAACCGGTATTACGTGACTACTAGTTTTAGTGACTTCCAACTTATATAGAAGAAAGAGACAGACTAAATTACTTTTTCTAGAAATGTTCAGTTTAAAAGTATTTTCCTTGTTAATGGGTTTTCAAAATGGTTCTATTTCATAAAATCATTGTTATCTGTCCAACGATTTCAAGTAAGCGATCGACAGTATAAATCGGAGAAAACTGAAGAAATCGGCGTCGTTCAAGGGAGTACACAACAAATAATAAACTTCATTCTGATGACGCTAGAAAATACTAATGCAAAATGTTGGCACAAATTAACATTAGAGAAGCATTTAACATTAACTAGGGAAAAAAACAAGGAGACGTGGCGTCGGGAAAATATTCAATATTATTTTAAATGTCTGACCATCACCAATTGAAGAAATAAATCATAAAAATGCAATATAAAATAATGAGTTATTAATATTGATTAATATATAATATGAGTATTATAGAAATCATTATTCAATATTGTACACGGACATGGAAACGCATAGCGCTCTGAAAGCAGTCAGACTGACATATTCACGAGGATACTTGCGAGATAAATTGCAGTCGAACTACCATAAACAGATTATCTTATCGTCGAATAGAATAACACCAGATATGATAAATCTTAGAAGTGGTTTCCAATGAGAAAAATACAATGATGATGAATGAAGAGAATTCAAGGTGAAAAGGGTTCTAAAACAGCAAAAAAAGCTTATAAGTATCAACAAAAAAAATATAAAAAAAACGTCACCGCTGTTATTTTGAACAATAATACGATTAGGACTAGCTTACGGGAGTGAAGCCTGGATATTATTAGAAACAGAAGTGAACAAGTTGAAAGTATTTGAAAGAATGATAATATGAAAAATATTTGGCCTGGTTCAGGAAAATGATGTATATTATATCAGATATAATCATTAAACAGTGTGCCACAAAATCTCACAGACAAATAAATATTAGATAAATATATTAAAGCAAAGGCAAAAAATTGAGAAAAGTGAAAGGTTATGGTGAAAAGTTACGGTATAGTTATGGTGAAAGATGATGATTTTGATAGACCTGTAGAGTTTGAATAAGTTGGTCCATGTAACTTATATAGTATAATTCGAATGCTATAATTCGTTATTCATTTTTATGTATAAAGACAGATACGATAAATGGGTGCTAAAAAAATTGGATCATTCTTTTGAGGACGGATAATTACTTTAAGATGATGGATAATTGATTTCAATAACGTATTTCTACTATAACAGTTTTAAGTAATAATAACTCGGTTGTTGAAGTTTGATTTTTCAGCAACTAAGGGACACATACCCTATTCAGTTTCAAAATTTTGTAGCAAAACTACAAAAGAACGTTTTCTTCACGAGTTTTAAAATATCTTCAAAAACTGTACATTTAAGTACATGGCTATTTATTGAAAATGAAATAGTTTGTTGAATCAAAATATTTCAATTAATATTACAAAGTAGGTCTTAGGGAAAAAAAACAAATTTTTTCACGAATTACATTTCTGTTTGAGGTGAACTTTCTGAAGTTGTTTACTGACTTTTTGAGTTGGCTTAGCGGTGGACGAGTATATGAGTAGCTGAAGTAGACACTTTTAGTACTGGCATAATTAAAATACTAACGTTTAACCACTTTAGCTTTAACCAACATACTTATAGGTGTAAATACTAACTTTTTGCTGGCCCTCGACTCAATTTTATGTAACTGCACAAATATAACGACACCCGTTTCTGCATTTCCGCCTTATTTTACTGCATTTCCAGACATATTCTCTATATAAGTATTTCTTGTAAATGTAAATATACATTCACTCGTACTTGATTCACTTGATTATATATAGATAGATAGTCGTGTAAATATTCTTGCTTTATTTTAACATTTGCAGCTGCACTTGAAAAAAAAATGTAACTTGTTACGTGGCGAAAGGGCTCACGGAGGTAAAAAAAATATAAACACAACTTCATTAAGTTTTGCATTTTGCGGTGTAGAGTGCAAGAGTGCAGGAGTGCAGGAGTGCAGCAAATGGTGTAGTAAAAACCATAAAATATTGGCAGAGAAGAGTAAATCCGAATACGTACACAAGCACAAAGGTGAAGTATTTCAAAGCCAGTATAAGTAGTCGTTGGTATGTAAAATAAAAATAAATGGAAATAATGTAAACGAATACACACATAAACGCTTTATAAATACATGTAAAAGGTAGCAACTGCTTTCAGAAAGTCAGTAACAGTGGTTGGGCAAAAAGTTTCATAAACTTCTTACTGTCGTACGTTTTTAAAAGGTTTCGTAAAGGTTTTAAGACTCCAACAAGCAGTCAAAATAGAAGCAGTGCCGAAAAGTATGCAAGACTCCTGGAGTCGCAATAAAATGCCAAACAAAACATTTTCCTTTATAGTTGCGTATGAGTGACATTTAATTAATACAGCATAAAACGCTTAAAATGGCTCTGTATGTGTATGTGGCTTCGAGTGCCTGCGCGGGTATATCTATGTATGCGTTTCTTAGCAATTGTACATTTGTTTACTTAATCAAAATATTTATTTTAAGTCTTTGCAGAGCAAATAATTACAACATAAATTGAATAAAATAAGCGCAGCTTGGAATATCCGCAAGTAGTTGGATTCAAAAATTTCAGTACACGCAGGTGATTATGCCTTATTAAATAGGCTTGGCAACATAATGAGAAAGCCTTAAACTTGCTAAAAGCTCAGCAAATGTCAAACAAAATGTTAATTGACGTAGGTACGAAATGTTTTTTAATTAGATAAAAACTTCTGTCAAAAGCAAAAGGAACTCACAATGCAAAGAACTTCTAAAAGGTGTCAGAGTAAAAACGAAATCACTACCACATAAGAAAAAAAAACACAAAATAAGAAAAGCAACTGCAAATAATAATAATAAAAATTAAAAAGAAATACATGTGCACTGAAAAGGTAAAATGAGCAGTTCGGGGTTGGAGTTCTGTCTTGTGTGAATGACAAAGCAGGTAAGCTCCCTCCTGTAGAAGTGACTACATTGATAAGTGCGGTATACAACAACTTTACATTCAACTTCAACAGCTCCAACAACTCCAACAGCTCCAACAACTCCAACAACTCCAACAACTTTTGAAATTCCAACAATTATAGTAACTAACACAACAATAATATTTCTTATGCCGTGGTGTTAGGGATAGGATCTCTCACTGGTGGGGGTTATTAACTGGTACTACCAACGAAATGTTACATTTGACATTTGACATTTTTACCTTTTATCTTTCTTCTAAATATGGCTTTATAGAATATATCTATCTTGCGTTCCCCCGCCTTGTGCTCACTCACAAATTCGGTTTTGAATACAGTTCCTTCTGCTGTAGTATTTTTCGACATCAACTGGTGCTGGTGTGTCACCACCACTTCTTAATGTTAATTTGAGAATACTAAGCTTCTTTTTATTTTATTTTTGTATTTTGTTGTATTTTGTTGTATTTTTTTTGGTAAATTTGAAGAACAAAAATGTTGCATGAATAAGCTAACTGCCGCACTAATGTACATTTGATGTACTTCTGCATGAAAGTTGACGATGAGCTTTGAGGTATGTTCGGTTGACAGGTGGTGACAGCACTTTCCCTGCAACTCCGGTTTCTCTGCACAAACTTTTTGTGAATTTCTTTAAAAATATATTGTCAATTTTGTCAATTTAGTTTATTTTATTGTGTTCATTGTCATGTTCGCTCGTTATGTGATTTGAAAGGAGTTGTGTCATTTTTAATATTTGCATCCTTCTTACATTTAATTTTGTTACCTCTATATTCAATATGTATATACACATTTGTTTAATACGTTTCCACCATTATTTCACTTAAATAATACAATTTACTTACAATTACAGTAAATCCCTGTATTTTCTTTCTGAAGTAATATCAAAACCGCTTGCCTTTAGTAAATTAAAA
>NW_024031451.1:0-22558 GCF_002237135.1 Teleopsis dalmanni
AACACTTCGTTTAATAATGTGTGTGACTGACACATAGATGGCGGCACTAATACTAAATGAATATTTTTTTTCGAAAGTGGCAACCTTTTTAGGCTTATTGTCAAAATCATATGTTAATCCGACCATTTATTTACAACCTACAGTGCTTTAAGTGACGCTACTTTTGAGTTTTCACAAAAAAAAATGAATTCAAAGCAATTCCGTATGCTGATTTATCATTGTTTTTTAATGAAAAAATATACTGTTCAATGCCAGGAATGGCTTGAAAAACATTATTCGGACTCTGCTCCATCAAAAAGAAGCATTTGTTATTGGTATACCGAATTCAAACGTGGTCATACAGACACCGATGACATTCCATCTACTGGACGGCCAAATGACGCTGTTATTCCGGAAAACGTTGAAAAAACACTGAAAATCATTATGTCCGACCGTAAAGTGAAAGTGAGTGAGATTGCTGACATTCTACAGATATCAGCAGGCAGTGTACACACCATAATACACGAACATTTGGGTATGAAAAAGGTGTTTTCCAAATGGGTGCCGCGTTTGCTCACACCGGAACAAAAACAATAACGAATCGATGATTCAAAGAGCTGTTTGGACATGTTTACGCGCAATAAGTCGGAGTTTTTGCGTCGGTACATCACGATGGATGAAACATGGATCCACCATTTCACTCCAGAGTCAAATCGGCAGTCTGCTGAGTGGCATGCAGCCGGTGAAAGCCGCCCAAAGCGACCAAAGACGCAGCAGTTGGCTGGCAAGGTTATGTCGTCTGTATTTTGGGATGCGCATTGAATAATATTCATCGACTATCTCCAGAAGGGGAAGACCATCAACAGCGACTATTATATAGCGTTATTGGAGCGTTTGAAAGACGAAATCCCAAAGAAACGGTCTCATATGGCGAAGAACACAATTTTGTTCCACCAAGACAATGCACCGTGTCACAAGACGATGAAAACGATGGCAAAATTGAACGAATTGAGCTACGAATTGCTGCCGCACCCACCGTATTCTCCAGATCTGGCCCCCAGCGACTACTGGCTCTTCGCAGACCTCAAAAAGATGCTCCGTGGTAAGAGATTTGGCTCAAATGATGAAGTAATCGCCGAAATGAACGCCTATTTTGAAGGCAAAGAAAAATCGTTTTACAAAGGCGGTATCGAAAGATTGCAAAAGCGTTGGAATGATTGTATCTCCCTGATAGGGGACTATGTTGATGAATAAAAACGAATTTTGGCAAAAAAATGTGTTCCAATTAGTTAGTCACACACATTATTGAACGAAGTGTTATTTATATTTCATGACGATTACACAAAGAACAATCACGATCAGATGTATTAAACTCTCTACCGTTCAGATTAAAAAGACCGCCTGTACATTTAAAAAGTAGGCTCGATATGTGCTGAGTGTTTTCGAAATAAAAATTATGCATAATGTCATATTGTAACTGTGGGTACATATCATGAGATCCCGACCTAGCATTCGTTACAAAATAATCGTGTTCCCTCCGTTCATATAAAGTTATAATATTTTTGTGCAATAGTTTAAGGTCCATTCTACTAAAACTGGTTATTGAAACACCCAGTTCTAAACACATATTTTCCCAATCTTTGGCCCAATATATACCTTTACTAATTATAAGTTCCGCTAATATTCGAGGAAGCCTTGTGGGGGGGAGATTAAGAATTTTTCTTACATATGCGAAAAGTGTTTGTATTGTGTCTAAGAACTGCGTCGGTAAACCCGTTTCTAAGTGGAGCATATAGTTGGGGGTGTTAGTGGGTAGAAATAGTATCTTTTTTATAAAAAATCTAAAAAGTTTTTCCACTTGATCATAGTGTTTGTAACCCCAAACTTGTGCACCGTAAAGTACAATCGAACGTGCTGCCGAGTAGAAAATTTTTAATTTATTTTTAAAAGTTATTTTAGGATTAGACAAATACTTTGTTTTTTTATTGTTAATTAAGTTTAAGTGTATAATAGAGGTTAGATTAAAAATATTATCAACAGTTAAGGTCTCCGGAATCCAGCTTGGTATTCATTTAATATATTATTGAGCTCAACCCAGCTATTCATACGCGAAAGTAGTATACCAGTAAATATTTTATATATAGAGTCCAGCAATGATAATCCACGATAATTAGAAACTATATTGGGATCTCATTTTTTAAACATGGGTTGAATTATCGATTTTAAAAACGAAGAAGGTATGACACTGTGAAGAAATATATAATTATATAGCGTAAGTAACTCGTTAAGGAAACCAGCAGGAGCATTTTTGTAGAACTCATAAGGAATACTGTCGTTACATGAAGCTTTGTTAGATTTGGTGTTTGCAAGCACAAGCTGGAGTTCACGAAATTCAAAAGGAGAATCAAGGAAAGGATTGAGAAAAGATGGAAGACACCAAGAGATAACTGAAAGTTCGGAATTGCATGTAAGCAGGGACTCATAGTGAATACGAAAGTCTTCACATTGTAAAGAATTAGCTACTTTGAGAGGACTGTTTTTCTAATTTTTTGCTAGATTCCACCAGTCAGAAGCATTTTTAACAGAATTAAGTGCTTCAATATTTTTTAATTGCCATTGAAGTTTTTTATTACGGCAGAGGTATGCATATCGAGATCTGAGTACAAAGTAAGAAGTACGATGGGTATCCAGATTGTATTTTCGAACTAAATTAAGAAAATGAAACATATTTTTTCTAAGTTCATGACACTGGCTATCAAACCATTCATTTTTTGGGTCAAAACGCTTTTTCAAAGTCTGGTTTCCCCACGCATCGCGAACTTTTTCAAGGAACATATCCAATTTAACATCAATCTGCATGTTAGAACTTATATAATCAGAACAAGTAGTCATTTCTAGCCGTTCTCTGTATCTACCTGCCAAAGCTTCTTTCCAACGCATTTTTTTCGGAACTTGTACGTTATTCGGAATTACTTCCAAACTTGATGGAAAGCGGAATTCAATAACCAGCGGTATGTGATCAGAGTATGATTTGTAAAGAACATGTAAAGAGCTTATGTATCTAAGTAACTGAAATGAACAGATACAGAAATCAACAACAGTTGACACATTTGGACCCACATATGTAAATTCTCCATCTTCATCACCTCGACACCTGCCGTTAATTATAACACCACCGATGTCCTCCAGAAAGCCTAGAAGTTTTCTTCCCTTGGTATCAAGTTTCACATCTTTTGATACTCTTCTTACCGCAATAAGTGGAGAATCAGATAATAAATTACCATCAACTACTTGATTATCTGCTACATGGGCATTTAAGTCGCCAACAATACAGTAAACGGGTTTATTAAAATCATTTAAAAATTGTTCCAGCTTAGAAAAATCTTCCTCCCATTTTGTGCAATTTAAATAACGTGGAATGCAGAAACAATCAACTTTGTTAGCACAAGAATATAGTACAACATTATCACCAAAGTTTAGAAATTTAAAAGAATATATCAACCACCACTCACTCTACCAGCATTATGAATTTTAGACGCTCCCACCCAGCACAATATATAATCTTGAAAGAAATAAGTAAAGTTATTTTGGTTTTCGACCAGTACATGTGTTTCAAATAGAAAAAATATGTCATATAAGTTAACAAAAGTGAAAAAATTTTTATGATTAAATTTACTTTTTAAATTAGCTACGTTATAAGAAAGCACCTGACACACTGGCAATTGCTAATTAGAATTCACCGGTAAGGCAACATCCACTGCAGTGTAGTCCAGGGTATTTCTTCCTGGGTTGACATCCATCAGCTGACGATTACTTATATTACTTATATTTTGTTTGACATCGCACTGAAAGCTTGTTGTAGTAAGCAAGTTATTAATCATTTTCGCATCTCCTGTTGAAGCAGCAATAATTTTGTTTTCTCTCCAAGTGAAAGGTTTGTCGTTAATAAAAAGCGAGTAATCACCTAATCGAACTTTAACACCAGGATGCAGTCTTCTAAGCTCATTATCTACTGCGCGCAGATTCTGTTTTCTGGACCGTTCATCCACTGTGAGATCTCTATTTATGTAAATATTTGTACCTTTTAATTTCGTCACAGCGGATAATATCTGTCTAGCCTGCGATTCTGACCCAAGTGTTGCAATAAAAATGCCATTACCAGGTAGTTTTTTTACAGTGCACACAGATACATTTGCTTTCAGCACGTTACTGCACAGTTTGTGAATTTCGTTTTCAGCAGACATAACTGTGTCGCACGATAAGCCTTTTACAACAATATTCTTGTGTCTACCGTCTTTATCTATATGGTCAATCTGCATTTTTAACCCCCGCAATTCTTCTTTGAGTGAAGTATTTTCTTGTTTTAAGCAATTGATTTCTTCTCTCAATACTTGCAGATCATCTTTCTTAGCAACGTTCTCAAGTTTGACATCCAGAACACTTGCCAAGCGCTCGTCAAAAGTGGCCCAAGAGAAAACATCTTGCGATGCTGAATTATTGTTACTATTCGGCATAGCTTTTTTGGCGATGTTAGTTGCTTCTGGGGAAGTTAATAGAATATTTCTTTTGTTACTTCTATCGCCCATTCCATAGGAACACGCAACACAAAAACAATCACTCTGTAGTTAATAGCAAATAGTTACAATAAATGATATATTTCTTTTAATATATGTATATCTAATATATATCTTTTTGATTTATATAAAAAGATTGCAAATTAAAAAATAATAATTATAGTCTACTTTTAAGGGCTTTTGTTTAATAATTGTTTTTGTAGCCGTAGCACTAACCAAATAGTATAACTATTATTTAACACTGATATTATAGTTAATATTTTATTTTTTATATTACTTATATTGCTTGTTTATCATGAGTACATTTTGGCGCCTTTTTTAATTGGGTGCTCCAGTGACCACACTTTAAAGATCAAAGTAATTTGAGTTTATTAGCAAATGTTAAATAGACTTTCACCTTCCTTTATATTAACAATAGTTCACTGACACTTTATGTTTATATAAAAAAATTTTGTATAAAATATTTACTATATTTCAGAAATTTTTAAGGAGATACGAAGTATACTAAACGTATACAACGAAAAGTTTTCAAAAGAACATAAAGAGACTGGTTTAGAAATTTTCTGGCATTTAAGAGACAAATTGATAAAAATACTATCACAATACAACATTGATATGTCAATACCACAGTCTATATCAACACCAATCACCTACAATCCTGAAAATTCAAACACTGAATCTCATACCACAACAAGAATCATGTCTGATTTCAATTTAGAGGTAGCTACAAAGGCTATTCCCAGCTTCTCAGGAAATCACAGAGATCTGGAACCTTTCATAAAAATAATTGAAATTATTTACAATGGTCTAACGCCTGAGGCAAAAATTCACTTATTGATTTCATACTGTATGTAAAATTATCGCAAATAGTACGAACAAACATAACTGCGATTCAACAGCCCACAACACTAGAAGAATTAAAAAACCTGTTATCAAGTAAATATAAAACAACAACCACTATACCAAAACTACGAAATCAATTAACCAATGAATGCAGACGAAACACGAAGATTTATTGCATTTTGCAATTATTACAGACGATTCATACCGGATTTTGCAATGATAGCGAAATGTTTAAACACATTATTAAAAAAGGGACAACCATTCATTTGGTCGGAAGAATGCGAAAAAGCATTTAACACATTAAAAGATAAATTGATAAACCCACCAATCTTACAATACCCAAATTTCGACAAACCATTTATACTAACAACTGACGCATCTGACTTTGCCCTTGGAGCAATATTATCACAAGGCGAAATAGGTCATGACTTGCCAATTGCTTATGCAAGTAAAGCCCTGCAGAAACATGATATCAATAAGCCCATAATCGAAAAAGAATTATAAGCCATTCAGTGAGGCATCAACCAGTTTAGAACATATCTCTATGGCAGAAAATTCATTGTGGTAACAGACCACAGACCACTAGTCTCATTATTTACACACAAAAATCCGTCATCAAAAATGATAAGAATCAAAATAGATTTATCTGATTATGATTTCGAAATTATTTACAAACACTGATACACTGAAAGCAATGATACCTATCACAGAAAATGACGTAGGAAATATAAAAATTAACATTTTAACAAGGAGCAAGGCCGCAAAATTAAGTAAGAATGAAAAAATTAAGCATGCATGTAAAAATAATGAAAATAAAGAAGCGCAAATATATAAGAAAAATGAATACAATGAATTATCCGCGGAACGCATTAGAGACACATCTCCAAAGAAGTCTGATCAACTTCACATATGGAAATGCACATCCTTTAATGACATTAAAAATTTAAAGAAATTAAAATTTAAAATTGATAAAGAAAATATTACTGAAATAAAAAGTAGTATTGAAATAATTAATAATGAAGTGCAAGTTACATGTAGCGATGACCCTTTGAAACTAGATTCAATGTTTAAATAGACGAATTCCATACTTCCAACATATCAGGCCATTTAGGTGTTAGGAAGACAATTCTGAAATTAAAACAAAGATATATATGGAAAAATATGCGGCAAATGGTTAAAGAATTTATCAACAATTGCACAAAATGCGCACAGAATAAAACAATAATACATATTAAAGAACCGCTTGTAGTGGCAGACACACCAACTTCAACATTCAGTACAGTCTCAATCGACACAGTAGGCCCACTTCGTATCTCAAACAGGTACAGATACATATTAACAATGTGTGGCGACGCAGTAGTCTGTGAATTATTTGAAATTTAAATGTAAAATTCAATGTAAAATATATTCAGTTTATTAATTTGTTTTAAGGAAAACGTTTCCAATTTTGTTCTCAAATAAAGTTGTTTATTGTTGTTAAATTTTCGTATCTTTATCTATTAGCAAAGTGTGGAGTCCCTTGCTAAAGTGGTGACCCCGACGTGATCAAGGCGCAGTTTGCAGTCGCCGCTATAACTAGCGACGTTACGAAATTCAACACTGTCGTCGCAGCGATCGAGTCCAGTGTCATTGCTGATGTAGCCGATGCTGTTTTACACCCGCCTGCAACTAGTAAATACAGTTACTTGAAGAACCAGATTATAGAGCGATTTGGTGAAAGTGAGCAACGAAAGATCCAGAGGCTCCTTTCTGAGATCGAAGTAGGAGATCGTCGACCATCGCAGTTGTTGAATGAGCTGACAGCACTAGCGAAGGATGAAGTTAGTAACGAATTCCTGAAGTCACATTGGCTCCAACGTCTACCTCCGCAGGTACGTGCCATTTTACAAACATCTAGTGTTGACCTAGTAGAATTAGCTAAACTGACCGATCAAATTTGTGAAGCGGGCGATTATCATCAAATAGCTGCAGCGTCATCTAGTGGAAACAGCGTTTCGAACGAGACAGCCATGTTGTGCCAGCGTTTGGATCAAATTGAGCAGCGGTTAAGCTGATTGGATTTTGGTGGACGCCAGCCATCGGGAACGCAACAGCTCTCACACAGAAAGAGCCGAACGCGATCGCAGTCCTCAAACCACTCCGGTTGGTGCTGGTTTCATAGTAGGTTCGGGGAGCAAGCACTCAGATGTCGTCTGCCATGCACATATACATCTAATGCAAAGTCAAAAAATTAAGCATGCTGCAATCGACGTCGAGCCTATTGGAGGGCAACGTAATTATAGCTCGACTGACAATACGAGATCCGGCGACGTCAACCGCATTTCTTATCGACACCGGAGCGGATCTGTCTGTACTACCGAAAAAATATGGTATCAAACGAGGTAAGTCAGTTGTTTCATTATTACCCAGCTTGTTTGCTGCTAATGGCACGCCGATACGCGTATACGGCATCAAACGTTTGTCGTTATCCCTTGGTTTAAGGCGCGATTTCCCATGGACATTTGTGGTGGCGGATGTTAACTATCCCATAGTCGGCGCAGATTTCTTGAGGTATTATGATTTACTTGTTGACATGAAACGGAAGCAGCTAGTGGACAACAAAACGTTATTAGTAGCGAGAGGCGCGGCAGCAGTTGGGCAAGCGAACGGCATCCGAGCCAACTCTATTGCAGGTGACTACAGTTCTTTGTTGGATGAACATCGTGATCTAGCCACATTGCGTGATAACTCTCGCACGTGTGACACGCACGTTGAACATTTCATCGAGACTACTGGTGCTCCAGTTTTTGCCCGTCCACGACGTTTGTCTGGGATAAAATTGGAGGAAGCAAAGAAGGAGTTTGATTATTTGTTGCGAAAAGGCATTTGTCAGCCGTCAAAGAGTCCTTGGTCGAGCCCATTGCATATGGTTCGGAAGCGCGATGGCTCGTGGCGACCATGCGGTGACTATCGTATGTTGAATGCGCGAACAAAGCCGGACCGGTACCCGATCCCTTTCCTGCATGACGTAACAACCATTCTCCATGGAAAAAACATTTTTTCTATGGTTGATTTACAAAAGGCGTATCACCAGATTCCAATGGCAGAATGGGATGTACCGAAAACGGCGATTACTACCCCTTTTGGGTTATTCGAGTTCCGTTTCATGACATTTGGCTTACGAAACACAGCCCAGACATTTCAACGGTTTATTAACGCAACCTTGGCTGGACTAGATTTTGTTTTCGCATACATCGATGACATATTGATTGCTTCAACAGACGCCGCAGAACATCGAGTTCATCTCCAAACCGTTTTTGAGCGTCTTTGTCAAGCTGGTCTGACAGTGCATTTTGCCAAGTGTGAATTTGGTTGCAGCGAGATCGAATTCTTGGGCCACTCCATCAGTGCACACGATTTCAAGCCTCCCGAAAGCAAGGTAGCCGCAATTCGTGATTTTCCACTTCCAACAACGGTGAAGGAGCTTCGGCGCTTTCTGGGGATGATTAACTTTTATCGACCATTTCTACGCAACGCAGTCAGCAATGTTTGTTCAATCTCACTCCTGGGAACCGAAAATACGATAATAGCAAGATTATCTGGAAACCAGAAGACATTTCCGCATTCGAGTCTTGCAAGGCGGATTTAGCATATGCTACAATTCTCAACTTCATGGTGCTGTTTTGCAGCAGATTGTAGCAGGCAAGTCGCAACCTTTGGCATTTTATTCGAAGGCGTTGAATACGGCGCAATTAAAATAT
The DNA here is from genome assembly GCF_002237135.1 of Teleopsis dalmanni. NCBI lineage: Eukaryota > Metazoa > Arthropoda > Insecta > Diptera > Diopsidae > Teleopsis > Teleopsis dalmanni. Next base: position 9,137 of record NW_024031451.1, read on the forward strand.
AGCGCGTACGACAGAGAGCTTACTGCCATCGCTCAAGCTATACAGTATTTCAAGTACGCACTCGAAGGGCGCGATTTCATCACACTGACTGATCATAAACCGCTCACGTTTGCGTTCAAGCAGAACAGCGAGAAAACTTCGCCACGGCGCGTTAGGCAGTTGGAATTCATAAGCCAATTCTCCACTGGCATCCGTCATATAGATGGTGCAGATAATTGCGTGGCCGATACACCGTCGCGTATCGCTCAAATTGAATTTGAGGCATCAGAAGTGGACTTGATAGCTAAGGCGCAAGTATCAGATGATGAGTTGCATGCATTACTTGAACATCAAGCCGACACATCTTTGAAGCTCGTTGCGTATAAGTTACCAATTTATAATACTGAGGTATTTTGCGACATTTCCGAAGGTGTTGTGCGACCGTTCGTTCCAGCCAGTTGTCGTAAGTTAGTGATGACAAAGCTACACAACTTAGCGCATCCAGGCGTAAGAGCGACACGCAAACTGATTCAAGCACATTTCGTCTGGCCAGGTTTAGCAAAGGACGCAGCCGAGTTTGTCAAGAGTTGTATCGCATGCCAATTGTCTAAAGTTAACCGGCACATAAAGTCACCTATAGGCTGTTTCGCAGGCGTAGATGAGCGTTTCCAACATGTGCATATGGACATCATCGGACCACTACCATTGTCGCAGGATAAAAGACTGTGTGACGTGCATCGATCGTTTTTCACGGTGGCCCGTGGTGGATCCTGTATCAGACGTGTCAACTGAAGTCATCGCCGGCGCGTTTGTCGAAGGATGGGTATCACATTACGGCGTTCCTCATTTAGCCACTTAACATTACTTATAAATTATAATAAGCAAATTTATGAATTACCGCACAAGAAGCATAAGCAAAGCGACATAAACAAAAGAGTTTCGTATTACCAACGAAAGTATTGCCACACGCTGTTCCAATATTTGACGATTGCTGAACACATGTTACAATACTTTCAATAATAATATTTCCTATATTGCAATAGACATGTGCAAGCAATATTGTCAATGCACTCTAATAATAACTATAACGTTTGACCTAAATGAGCAAACAGTGTAGTCGCAATGCAATGCATTCTGCAAGGTCAGCAATCACTTTGATTGGCTGCCGTTATATTTTTTCAGGTTTTGTCTGGAATGAAGAGGCGGAGTATTGAGATTGCTACAAACTAGAATATTGTATAAAAACCCAAATTATTGTTCAATAAATCCAGAATATACTTATGACTGCAAACTGATGCGTTGTTAAATTATTCTCTCACCCTTCTGACCACGTAACACTGGCCTAGGTACCAGCGGAAGCAAGCCGCTTCATTACTTGTTCTTGATTGCATCAATAGGATTAGGATGCATGCTCGTATTAGGCAGGAATAACTATTCATATGTATTACGTCTCACATTATTTGGAGATCTTGCTTACATACCAGCATTCGTTAAACATTACAGAAGACTGCACGCACGCCGAGCGTAGCCATCGTGGGATCAACTTACTCACTGTGAAGAACACCAAAGTTAAACTGAGATGAACAACGCAAAAGGTTTTGGACTTATGTAAGCTTATTTGTATTTCTGATAAGTGCTAATACTAAGAAAAATATATTATAAAAATAATAATAAAATTGATATTAGAATATTAAAATTTTGTAAAATAACGTTACATTACATTAAAATTTCGTAGTCAAAGTTTCGTAGTGAGCGGACCTGTTTTTTACACCGGTTTCGAAGAAATTTAAATTACAGTATAAAAACAAATAAATAAGAAGTAGTCTTATAAATATCACTTTTGTTATTAATACAAATTCACAAAAATAGATCACTTTTGCGCAGAAAACAAATAGTAAAACTTTTAAGTGCATAAAATATTAATTTGAAAATAGCGCGCGCTTTTTTCGATTTTTGTTGACTTTTTTTCTTTTTGTACAACTTTATTAAAAAAAAAAAACAAAAAACTCAAACAGCTGACAGAGACAGCAGATTAATTTCTAAAGCTTATAACCAAAAGTGAATAAGCATTCAAACAAAAGAACAATGCGGTTTTGTGTATATATAAACAAAACAAAAAGTGCTAATAGAGACAGCTATTATTATATTTTATTTTATTACTGAAAAAGCTGTTTATAGTAATTAAACAAAATTGAAATATTCAGCTGAGACAGCATATACAACCTATTCTTTGTTTAGTGTGTACACAAACCACTATATTAAAAGTCTTATAACACAAGATCAACAACAAAAGCATAAAACGCACCAACAAGCTGTCCTATGCTCAAAAGCATCCAATAATAATAATCAAACAACACTTCTACAATCAAATCAACAGTTACAACTACAAAAAAATCATTGCAAACCCAACAAAAACAACCACAACAGAACTAGTAAATAGAGAAACAACAAATACAGCAGGAGTACCACATAAAACTCCAACAATCAAACCATCATCAACACAATTCACCATCAAAACTCATTCAGAATTTGGAAAACTCTGATATTAACACCAGAACTGCAAACACAACTGAAGATGCAACCACAAACAAAAACAATGGCTTCAACACGCCAGTAGTGAATAAGAGAATTCGTAGCTCCCCTGGTAAGAAAATCAATGAAATAAGCGCCAAAAAGCACAAACAAAACAAAAAACAGTACACATTAAACGAGTATTTCTTAGCTACCAATAGGTTTGCTGTCCTAGCAACTGATAATGATGAAGAACCCACTAAAGATAGCAAAACAACACAAAATCAAGCGGCGAAAAATAAAAAACCACCACCCATTTACGTACAAAAAGTATAGCTGCTAGACAACATAATTAAAACGTTAGATGCACTACAAATATCCTAAATATGAAATTCGTGTATTACAAAACAATGAAATAAAAATCCAGCCATACGAATCAGTAGATCACACTAGCATAGTAAAATTTCTTGAAGAAAAGAGCGTAGAGTACTACACGTATAAACCAAAAGAAGAAAGACCTTCTTACGCGGTATGTACCACTCCGCTAACAAAAATGAAATTATATTAGAGCTAGCTGAACTAGGACATGAAGTATGCAATATACAAAACGTATTACATCCGCGCACAAAATCTCCATTAAACTCCAGCAAATGATGAAACAGCTTATGACGCAAGTTGCCAACGTTATACATATTTTAACCATCCTAATCACCAAACTGGATGAACAGAAATAAATTAAAAATTTTAGATTGGAATGCAAACAGTCTCAGCAAACAACTACTAGAACTGAGAACATACTTAAATATCAATTCCATTGATGTACTACTGGTATCAGAGACACACTTCACAGACAAAAGTTTCATCAAAATCCCTAACTATTCGATATATCATACAAATCATCCCGACAACAAAGCCCATGGTGGAACAGCAGTAATTATTAAGCAAAATATGCAATGCTCGATAGCCAGTATATACCAAACAGATCAAATACAAGCTACAAGTGTCCATATTCATGATTCAAAAGGCGAATTAACAGTATCAGTTATTTACTGCCCTCCGAAACACAATACCTCGAAGGATGTATACCTGAGCTACCTTAACACTCTCGGCAATCGGTACATTGTTGGTGGAGACTTTAATGCAAAAAATACTTTGTGGGGCTCAAGAATTACAAACTGCAAAGGGAAAAATTTACATAATGCTATCATTGACAAAAAAGCAGACATTCTAAGCACAGGTGAACCTACGTACTGTCCTACCGATATGAACAAAATACCAAACGTGATTGACTTCTTCGTGGCCAAAAATATAAATAAACGATTTCTTACAGTAAGTATACTTCCTGACTTATCATCTGATCACTCACCAATTATGCTATCATATGAAAGCGACACAAAACTAAACATCTCAAGGACAAAATTAATCTATAATAACAAAACATGTTGGGACACGTTTAGAGATATTCTTAATACTGACCTGACAATAAATATTTCCTTAAAATCTGAAGACGAAATCGAAAGCGCGATTGTGAAATGATCGCTGTTGCCGTGACAAATTCTACCCCAGTTCTTAAACAAAACGACACTTAAAATAAAATCTCGATGGCAGTTAGAAGCAAGATAATGGACAGAAGAAAACTGAGAAAACAATGGCAAATAAATTGGTCCCCTGAACTAAAAAAGGAATTAAACAAACTAACCAAAGAACTTAAAATTATGCTACTTAATGAGCAAAATAAAAACATGCAAAAACGCATAATGAACTTGACAGCTGACAAAGCCACTAACTATTCTTTATGAAAAGTTACTAAAAATATCAACAACTCAGTAATGCATCAACCACCACTGAGGAAAGCAAATGGAACTTGGGCTAGAACTAACATCGAAAAAACTGAACTTTTCGCCACGTACTTCGAAACTACGTTTAGTAACCCAAAACAGCATGATAGCAACGTTACACGGAGCAGCTCTACTCAAAATGTCGCAATAAAGAAAGTTTCAATAACAGAGATTAAGAATACTATTAAAAATAAAATTAAAGCAAAAAAATCACAGGGATATGATAGTATCACAGGAAAGATTTTGACTGAACTGCCTCTTCAAGCACTTGCATATATGAGAAATCTGTTTAATTGCGCTTTTCGCCTTAAGTATTTTCCAAAAGTTGGGAAAGTAGCAGAAGTAATCACTATACCTAAACCAAATAAGGACATATCTGTAACGAAACCAATTAGCCTATTACCAGTTATGTCAAAATTGTTTGAAAAAATAATTTTATCAAAGACTAGAACCGATTCTCCATAAAGAAAAACTTATACCTGACCATCAATTCGGCTTTCGGAAAAAGTATTCGACTATACAACAAGTTCAAAGAGTTGTTAATAAAATAACTAGTGATATTGACACAAAACAATTTTCATCGGGGGTATATCTAGATGTCGCAAAGGCTTTCGACAGCGTTTGGCATGGAGGTCTACTAACTAAACTATCAGAGCTTTTTCCAACAAACTTTTACCTCATACTTAAGAGCTATCTACAAAATAGATACTTTTATGAAAAGTATAAAAACTCAATCTCCGAACTTAAACAAATGAAAGCTGGTGTGCCCCAAGGAAGCGTACTAGGTCCATTACTCTACTTGCTATACACGGCTGATGTCCCGATACCTTCTGATTCTCAAAGTTTGATAGCAACTTTTGCAGACGATACAGCACTAATTGCAGCTCATAAAAATTTTAACATATCCACAGACAACTTGCAACGCTCGAATGGTTCGACAAATGGGGAGTTCAAATAAATACAAGCAAAACAGTTTATGTTATCTACACGAATAGAAAATATGACCTAAAACGTATAAAAATTAACAATGACGATGTCTTCACACACACAAAGGCAAATTACCTTGGCATTACTATAGATAGCAGATTAACTTGGAAAGACCATATTAAAGCTAAAAGCAATGAAATTAAGCGTCGCTTTGGACAATTGTACTGGCTACTCTGCTCGAAATCAAAACTAACAGTGGATAATGAACTACTAATATATAAAACGATAATCGATCCAATATGTAAATATGGAGCCGAAATATGGGGTACAGCATGCAAATACAACATTCAAATACTGCAAAGACTACAATCAAAAATACTAAGGACTACCATCAACGCTGAATGGTACATCTCAAACTATGACATTCATCGCGATTTAAAGATACCCTTCGTTGCAGACGTTATCCGAAAAAATAGTAAAAAGCACACAGACAGATTACTTTTCCATCCTATCCCAACAATGAGGCAGCTGCCTAATGACGAAGCCACACATAACAGAAGATTGAAACGCTTATTTCCATCAGAACTAGCAATACTATAATAATCTAACTAATATATTCATAGTAAATTCATAGCAGTCTATTTAATTGACTCATTTATTATATCATCTATCCATTAATTTTAATTATTTTATAATATTTAGTTTATATAATTTAAAGAAAAGTTTTCTTTTACTTTTTATCCACTATTAATAGTTCACTCATGTAATTCTTAATCTTGTTTTTGAATTATTACTTGAAGTTCCATTATGTAAAAATGTATACTAATAAAGGGAAGCAAAAAAACAAAAAAAAAAACTTAAAAATTTTGTAAGATAGTGCACGCAAAGTGTTAACGTAATATTTAATACTAATTGATTTTTTGTAAAATATTTGTTAAAAAAAATAAATAAACATGGATAGGAATCAAGTAATGAGTTTGGTAGACGCCTTGGTGCTTCCTATTTTAGACGGCCAAATATGATATAACCACAGATAAATTACTCAGAAAATCACATACAGAAACGGCAATATGAGGGTAATAACTCAAATCGCTCACCAGTCCAAAAATCACAAAAAATTAATGCTATGGCACATCAGCAGAATTCTGCTCATGTAGATTACCACCCTATGGTGAAATTTCAGATGATGTTAATTTTTTAGGGTAAATTCGCTCCTGCCATTTGTCGCGCGACGAAATCCAGGTGGCAAGCAGCTTCGCATATTGATTGACACGGGAACTTCAAAAAATTATTTTAAAAACCACAATTTCCTAAAGGGTATTAGGCTTCTTGATATTCCGTTCCGTGTTAAATCTGTCAATGGAACAAATAAGATTACTAAATTTTGCGAAATAAATATTTTTGGCAAAACCACAATTTTTTACATATTACCAGCCCTAAGTAGTTTTGACGGAATCATTGGCTATGATTTCCTCAAAGCAATAGAAGGAAAAATCGACACAAAAATTGGTGTCCTTTTCCACAAAAAAGGAAAAGATATACTTAACTATTTAACGTGCGAACAAGTAAATTCAACTACAGATAAACAAAATTCCTTTCCCAATCAATTGATACCCGCATTAGACGATATAATTGCAAATAATAATGCATTTGCAGACCCTAATCGGGCTTTGCCTTATAATACAAATGTTAAAGCAACAATTAAATTGCTTACTGATGATCCTATTTATACTAGGGGGTACCCATACCCTATGTCAGCCGCCGAATTTATAAAAAAAGAAATTAAATCCTTATTAGAAGATGATATAATTCAGAAGTCATGTTCTCCATATAACTCACCTATTCATGTTGTTAGCAAAAAAGGCCTCTATAATGAGCAAAAAACAAGCAAAAACAAAGAATGGTGATTGATTTCAGAAAACTTAATGAAAAAACTATATCGGATAGACACCCGATACCAGACACATCAGTTATACTCGCGAACTTAGGGAAATCAAAGATATTTACGACATTAGATTTAAAATCTGGCTTTCACCAGATTATCCTCGCGGAAAACGATAGGCAAAAAACAGCATTTCGTGTTAATAATGGCAAATATGAATTTTGTCGCTTGCTATTTGGGCTAAAGAATGCTCCTAGTATATTCCAAAGAGCAATAGATGATATCCTGCGAGAAGATATAGAGAACATATGTCACGTTTACATGGATAATTATTTATTCACCTAATGAAAAACTTCATATCAACATGCGGATAGGATATTAAAAAAACTTGAACAAGCGGGAATGCGAGTTTCTTCAGAAAAATCAAAATTCTTTAAAAAAATCGTAGAGTTTCTGGGTTTTGTTGTTACTGAAGATGGCATAAAAACATGTCCAGAAAAAGTTAAGAGTATTTTTAACTATAAAATGCCTACGACATTGAGAGCGAAACGCTCGTTTTTGGGTTTGTCTGGATATTATAGAAAATTTATTAGGGACTATGCCAGGCTAGCTAAACCCCTAACAAAATACCTTCGTGATGAAAATGGCCACATAAGTATGAGATATTCAAAAAAAACTAAAATAACATTTGATTGTGAAGCTAGGGATTTAATTCGAAGAATTAAAAAACATTTTAGCGTCAGAAGATGTTCTCCTTCAACATCCTGATTATAGCAAGTGTTTTAAGTTAACAACTGATGCTTCGTCTATTGCTTTGGGAGCAGTATTATCTCAAAACGGTAAGCCTATAACAATGGTGTCTAAAACCTTATCCAAGAGTGAGGAAAACTATGCTACAAATGAGCAAGATCTTCTTCTTCTTACGCGGTATGTACCACTCCGCTAACAAAAATGAAATTATATTAGAGCTAGCTGAACTAGGACATGAAGTATGCAATATACAAAACGTATTACATCCGCGCACAAAATCTCCATTAAACCTATTTACAATCGAAATTAAACAAGATGTAAATAACAAGGAAATTTACAATATCAAAGATCTACTGCACTGCAAAATAAATTTTGAACCTCCCCATCCAAACAGAACAATACCACAATGTACCAACTGTCAAAAGTATGGACACACAAAAAATTTTTGTACAAGAAAGCCAATCTGTGTTAAATGCTCCGAAGGACATAAAACAATTGTCTGTCCCATGAAAGGTAAGAACAACGTCGTTAAATGCGCACTCTGTAAAGAGAATCACACTGCAAACTACAAAGGTTGTTCAGTTTATAAAACTCTTCAAATCAAACGATTCCCAGCTCTTCGCGCAAAACAACAAAAAACCACATCTCAAAATAATGAAATATCTCTGCCAACTAAAGCTGTTACGAACCTAATAACTACCACCCAACAAACCCAACAAATCCAACCAGCTAAAACATACGCCGAAATAATAAAATCATTTCCAACTCAACCCATTCCAATAAACAATGAACCAAACAACTCCGAATTTACCGAACTCCAGCAAATGATGAAACAGCTTATGACGCAAGTTGCCAACGTTATACATATTTTAACCATCCTAATCACCAAACTGGATGGACAGAAATAAATTAAAAATTTTAGATTGGAATGCAAACAGTCTCAGCAAACAACTACTAGAACTGAGAACATACTTAAATATCAATTCCATTGATGTACTACTGGTATCAGAGACACACTTCACAGACAAAAGTTTCATCAAAATCCCTAACTATTCGATATATCATACAAATCATCCCGACAACAAAGCCCATGGTGGAACAGCAGTAATTATTAAGCAAAATATGCAATGCTCGATAGCCAGTATATACCAAACAGAACAAATACAAGCTACAAGTGTCCATATTCAAGATTCAAAAGGCGAATTAACAGTATCAGTTATTTACTGCCCTCCGAAACACAATACCTCGAAGGATGTATACCTGAGCTACTTTAACACTCTCGGCAATCGGTACATTGTTGGTGGAGACTTTAATGCAAAAAATACTTTGTGGGGCTCAAAATTACAAACAGCAAAGGGAAAAATTTACATAATGCTATCATTGACAAAAAAGCAGACATTCTAAGCACAGGTGAACCTACGTACTGTCCTACCGATATGAACAAAATACCAGACGTGATTGACTTCTTCGTGGCCAAAAATATAAATAAACGATTTCTTACAGTAAGTACACTTCCTGACTTATCATCTGATCACTCACCAATTATGCTATCATATGAAAGCGACACAAAACTAAACATCTCAAGGACAAAATTAATCTATAATAACAAAACATGTTGGGACACGTTTAGAGATATTCTTAATACTGACCTGACAATAAATATTTCCTTAAAATCTGAAGACGAAATCGAAAGCGCGATTGTGAAATGATCGCTGTTGCCGTGACAAATTCTACCCCAGTTCTTAAACAAAACGACACTTAAAATAAAATCTCGATGGCAGTTAGAAGCAAGATAATGGACAGAAGAAAACTGAGAAAACAATGGCAAATAAATCGATCCCCTGAACTAAAAAAGGAATTAAACAAACTAACCAAAGAACTTAAAATTATGCTACTTAATGAGCAAAATAAAAACATGCAAAAACGCATAATGAACTTGACAGCTGACAAAGCCACTAACTATTCTTTATGGAAAGTTACTAAAAATATCAACAACTCAGTAATGCATCAACCACCACTGAGAAAAGCAAATGGAACTTGGGCTAGAACTAACATCGAAAAAACTGAACTTTTCGCCACGTACTTCGAAACTACGTTTAGTAACCCAAAACAGCATGATAGCAACGTTACACGGAGCAGCTCTACTCAAAATGTCGCAATAAAGAAAGTTTCAATAACAGAGATTAAGAATACTATTAAAAATAAAATTAAAGCAAAAAAATCACAGGGATATGATAGTATCACAGGAAAGATTTTGACTGAACTGCCTCTTCAAGCACTTGCATATATGAGAAATCTGTTTAATTGCGCTTTTCGCCTTAAGTATTTTCCAAAAGTTGGGAAAGTAGCAGAAGTAATCACTATACCTAAACCAAATAAGGACATATCTGTAACGAAACCAATTAGCCTATTACCAGTTATGTCAAAATTGTTTGAAAAAATAATTTTATCAAAGACTAGAACCGATTCTCCATAAAGAAAAACTTATACCTGACCATCAATTCGGCTTTCGGAAAAAGTATTCGACTATACAACAAGTTCAAAGAGTTGTTAATAAAATAACTAGTGATATTGACACAAAACAATTTTCATCGGCGGTATATCTAGATGTCGCAAAGGCTTTCGACAGCGTTTGGCATGGAGGTCTACTAACTAAACTATCAGAGCTTTTTCCAACAAACTTTTACCTCATACTTAAGAGCTATCTACAAAATAGATACTTTTATGAAAAGTATAAAAACTCAATCTCCGAACTTAAACAAATGAAAGCTGGTGTGCCCCAAGGAAGCGTACTAGGTCCATTACTCTACTTGCTATACACGGCTGATGTCCCGATACCTTCTGATTCTCAAAGTTTGATAGCAACTTTTGCAGACGATACAGCACTAATTACAGCTCATATAAATTTTAACATATCCACAGACAACTTGCAACGCTCGAATGGTTCGACAAATGGGGAGTTCAAATAAATACAAGCAAAACAGTTTATGTTATCTACACGAATAGAAAATATGACCTAAAACGTATAAAAATTAACAATGACGAAGTCTTCACACACACAAAGGCAAATTACCTTGGCATTACTATAGATGGCAGATTAACTTGGAAAGACCATATTAAAGCTAAAAGCAATGAAATTAAGCGTCGCTTTGGACAATTGTACTGGCTACTCTGCTCGAAATCAAAACTAACAGTGGATAATGAACTACTAATATATAAAACGATAATCGATCCAATATGTAAATATGGAGCCGAAATATGGGGTACAGCATGCAAATACAACATTCAAATACTGCAAAGACTACAATCAAAAATACTAAGGACTACCATCAACGCTGAATGGTACATCTCAAACTATGACATTCATCGCGATTTAAAGATACCCTTCGTTGCAGACGTTATCCGAAAAAATAGTAAAAAGCACACAGACAGATTACTTTTCCATCCTATCCCAACAATGAGGCAGCTGCCTAATGACGAAGCCACACATAACAGAAGATTGAAACGCTTATTTCCATCAGAACTAGCAATACTATAATAATCTAACTAATATATTCATAGTAAATTCATAGCAGTCTATTTAATTGACTCATTTATTATATCATCTATCCATTAATTTTAATTATTTTATAATATTTAGTTTATATAATTTAAAGAAAAGTTTTCTTTTACTTTTTATCCACTATTAATAGTTCACTCATGTAATTCTTAATCTTGTTTTTGAATTATTACTTGAAGTTCCATTATGTAAAAATGTATACTAATAAAGGGAAGCAAAAAAACAAAAAAAAAAACTTAAAAATTTTGTAAGATAGTGCACGCAAAGTGTTAACGTAATATTTAATACTAATTGATTTTTTGTAAAATATTTGTTAAAAAAAATAAATAAACATGGATAGGAATCAAGTAATGAGTTTGGTAGACGCCTTGGTGCTTCCTATTTTAGACGGCCAAATATGATATAACCACAGATAAATTACTCAGAAAATCACATACAGAAACGGCAATATGAGGGTAATAACTCAAATCGCTCACCAGTCCAAAAATCACAAAAAATTAATGCTATGGCACATCAGCAGAATTCTGCTCATGTAGATTACCACCCTATGGTGAAATTTCAGATGATGTTAATTTTTTAGGGTAAATTCGCTCCTGCCATTTGTCGCGCGACGAAATCCAGGTGGCAAGCAGCTTCGCATATTGATTGACACGGGAACTTCAAAAAATTATTTTAAAAACCACAATTTCCTAAAGGGTATTAGGCTTCTTGATATTCTGTTCCGTGTTAAATCTGTCAATGGAACAAATAAGATTACTAAATTTTGCGAAATAAATATTTTTGGCAAAACCACAATTTTTTACATATTACCAGCCCTAAGTAGTTTTGACGGAATCATTGGCTATGATTTCCTCAAAGCAATAGAAGGAAAAATCGACACAAAAATTGGTGTCCTTTTCCACAAAAAAAGGAAAAGATATACTTAACTATTTAACGTGCGAACAAGTAAATTCAACTACAGATGAACAAAATTCCTTTCCCAATCAATTGATACCCGCATTAGACGATATAATTGCAAATAATAATGCATTTGCAGACCCTAATCGGGCTTTGCCTTATAATACAAATGTTAAAGCAACAATTAAATTGCTTACTGATGATCCTATTTATACTAGGGGGTACCCATACCCTATGTCAGCCGCCGAATTTATAAAAAAAGAAATTAAATCCTTATTAGAAGATAATATAATTCAGGAGTCATGTTCTCCATATAACTCACCTATTCATGTTGTTAGCAAAAAAGGCCTCTATAATGAGCAAAAAACAAGCAAAAACAAAGAATGGTGATTGATTTCAGAAAACTTAATGAAAAAACTATATCGGATAGACACCCGATACCAGACACATCAGTTATACTCGCGAACTTAGGGAAATCAAAGATATTTACGACATTAGATTTAAAATCTGGCTTTCACCAGATTATCCTCGCGGAAAACGATAGGCAAAAGACAGCATTTAGTGTTAATAATGGCAAATATGAATTTTGTCGCTTGCCATTTGGGCTAAAGAATGCCCCTAGTATATTCCAAAGAGCAATAGATGATATCCTGCGAGAAGATATAGGGAACATATGTCACGTTTACATGGATGACATAATTATTTATTCACCTAATGAAAGACTTCATATCGAACATGTGGACAGGATATTAAAAAAACTTGAACAAGCGGGAATGCGAGTTTCTTCAGAAAAATCAAAATTCTTTAAAAAAACTGTAGAGTTTCTGGGTTTTGTTGTTACTGAAGAAGGCATAAAAACATGTCCAGAAAAAGTTAAGAGTATTCTTAACTATAAAATGCCTACGACATTGAGAGCGTTACGCTCGTTTTTGGGTTTGTCTGGGTATTATAGAAAATTTATTAGGGACTATGCCAGATTAGCTAAACCCCTAACAAAATACCTTCGTGGTGAAAATGGTCACATAGGTACGAAATATTCAAAACAAACTAAAATAACATTAGATTGTGAAGCTAGGGAT